>NW_025335550.1:17821411-17977958 GCF_004798865.1 Varanus komodoensis | reverse complement strand
GGCAATTTGTATGGAGCTTGAAATCTTCTGTGTCTGGGGACAATGCATTATTGAAAACATTTTCTATATATTGGCTGTGTTATTCCATCTCAATAATGCTACTTGACTCACTAATGTTTTCTTATAAATACACCCTGAATGAGATTGCCATTTCAACTTCAAATTGAACAAAGCAGCTGTGATCCTACCAAGGATACCATTTGCAGTATTATGAACCGATTAGTGTGCAGCAAATCTAGACAGTACCTGATACGTTATTTAGATGGCTTTGTGAAGGGATAGCTATAAAGTCATCTACTGACACGTTCAGATCTAGTCATATTTTCTTTCCTACCCATCACCACTAGGTATGTGAAGGCCCAGAAAAAATGGTGGAGAAAGAACACAATAATACTACTACTACTTGTGCTTTGCACAGGATGTAAAGAATCTCAGGCTACAAGTGTTGTCCAAAGTGTTTGAACTGCAGCAACTAATTGTAATACAAGAGGGAAACTTTCCCTCCTCTAAGTATAGGCTGAGCTCACTTAAAGGTTCTTATATTAAAATACCTGCGTACCATGCCCAATAAATAAGAGTCTTTCCTAGTTAATACATTCTCAGTAAACTTTCTTTACAGTAGATTTCTCTGAATTCCACCCCAATCAATTACTCACAAACACCAGTAGATACCTGAACATACCTGCCCCACTGCTACCTCTTCTACAGAAAATACTTTATGTTCCTAAAACTAGAATGGGGTTTGAGATTTGTAAAGAGCAAAATAAGAATGAGTGTACATTTTTTATAATTTCCAAAAATGTCATTTTTTCTGACTCTTCCCCTATGTGCTCCAGAAAAAAAATCATATGCCCCCACGTTTAGCATCTCTAGTCGCCATGCCACCACAATTAATGCAGCATCTAGTTTTGTTTTCCTGTGATAACAGTTTTCATAGTCATGTGTTGATATATATTTGTTTAAGATAGGTTTAAGATTAGATGCAAAGGAACTAGCTTGTAGTACCTTTTGAATCAGGCTTTTAAAAAGTGTCTTAATTCATGCAAGAAAAACATGTTAAATGAATTTGAAAAGATTAGATTGGAATTGCCTGAAATTCTATTAAGCCACACTGCATGGACGTGCTGGGAATATAAATACAATTACTGTAAATTTGTACAAACTGATTTGTTGCATTATCTTGCTAATCTAACATACGGTACTTTTTGTGTCCATATTGCAGACGGCAACTCCAAACTAACATGGCAGTCAGACTGTGTGATGTGGCTTCTCTGCTTAGAAGTGGTTCGTGGGCAGCAGAGCCTTGGACTGGGGTCTGTGGGATTTTTCTTAAATTCTGTAGGCTATTTTTAACATGTTACAGTAGTGCTGAGGCCATACCAAACACTTGAAATTATATTTGGATTAATTTGTACACCAGCTGCTATGTTTTGGTGTAGGAAATTAGATTGTATCCCTGGTTTGGGGCAGTATTCAAGGCATCCTCTAACCTTGTAAATATACATCTGACTTCATCTAATACCATCTAACTTACTTCACAATAACTTGGGATATATTTTTGTTCCAATATCAATAACCTCTGTATATGTATTTAAAAAGAGCAGAGCTTATTTTAACACTGTTTTGGTATGGTCTGAATGCTGAATAACAGTAACTTCGGTAAATTTGTATCGTGTATTTTTTTGGTTACTCATGAAAGTATAGAATTCCATTCAAATCGTAAACTACTTGGCCAGAAAAAAGTAAAAATCAGGAACTACTGAACAACTTGATTTGCATCAGGTGAACAGCTGGCTTTGGTGTTTTTTACTCTTATCAATGGGCTAGGAACTATTTGTAAAAATGTAGGATATTAGTATTGCTTTATTTGGAACAGCAGATGGTCCTGTAGCTGAGACAGTGTAATTTCAGAATATATAAACTACTGCAGCTGTTCATTTGGATTTTGGTTTAGGATTTCATCCTTGCCATCTAAGCATGAAAATAAATATGCAGATATGTGAAGATGGTTAATTACCCTTAGAAATAAAATAAAAATCAAACACTTAAAACATATTTGTAGAAAGGGTTCAGTCTTCATGCAGTGCTGTGACCAGCCAGGAATACTTGAACAAGGTTCTGTTTAAATGGTTCTTGGCCAGCTTGTGCATGGACAATGTAAGCTTGTATTGAAATTGTAGGGAAAGGCTAATGTGTAAGCATATACTGGATTAAGTTGAAAGGATTGCTCATCAAAAGACGTGTGTCTCTTAAAATAAATACTGAAGGGGCTTTCTCTTTTTCTTTTTTCTTTTTCTGGAACCCAGTCATATCCTGGGTAATCCATAATCTTCCCTTTTTCAAGGGTAATATTTACAATCTACCCGTACTGACTTACCCTCATTTTCATCAAGATACTTTTTCAAACTTCCAGAGATTAAAAGTAGTCAACTGTAGACATTGAGGCCAAGATCCTTCTTTGAGTTGAGAGTAGCAAGCATATTTATTGGCACAATATGGTGCATTAAACTAGTTCTTGAGATTCAGATTGTGTTCTGTATTGGCAGATTTGATTAAATTTTAGATTCTCAGAGTCTTCAAATGGAGACTGACACTAGGAATGAATAGGTATTGCATTCTGCAGTAGCCAACTACTGTCATGTAGTAGCAGACATGAAACTGAAATGAATTTCTGCATTTATAAATTGAGTTTGTTTAAAAAGCCAAGGAATTTACTCAGATGTTTCGAATGAGCAACCCCAATTGGCCTGACAGATACACCTTTAGAATATTTCAATTTCACTAGATGAGCAAGTCTAGATGTGCTGCTTTGGGGACATTGGGAGGAATCATAGATCTCAAAATAGTTGCTTAGTAATTGATGATGAAGCTTTTACTGTCTTAGAATCAGTAGTGAAGAAGGACTGACATGGTCATACCAGCATTTTCTGTACTACTTAATCCTCATCAGTTGCAAAGTTTTGAAACAGAAAATTGTATTTTTCCAGCAATATGAACAATGCGGCCAACCCTCTTCAATACTGGAAAAGTAACCAAAACAGTACATTGCTTTAATAATGCATTTTCATGAAGTCTATTGTTGATTGTCATTTTCAGTTGACACTTTCCAAATGTGACTTCAGTTGAATCATTCTGAAGCTTTATCTGATGTTAGTATATCTAAAATATCTTAGTGCTGGCTTAGAAAAAAATATTTCTAACTCTTGCTATCTGAAAAATCTCCTGGGATTCCTGCCCCACCCCCAATAATCCTGACTTGGAAAGTCTTTCAGTGAAAGCTCTGCAGCTTTAAAACCTGCAAATGTTTTTTTATTGCTAGACAATTAAAACTGCTTTGTTTTTATTGTAGAACGTAATTGCAGCCCTGACAATTGGGCACTCTTGCATAGTGACAAAGCTTTAAATTCTTCTTGAGAATTGCTAATAGATTCTGAGATATGAATTCTGACAGTTCCCATTTTCTCTGTTTTTAGCAGGTAATTGCTGCCATGGAAACACAACTGTCTAATGGGCCAACTTGCAATAACACAGCCAATGGTCCTACTACCATAAACAACAACTGCTCATCACCAGTTGATTCTGGGAACACAGAGGACAGCAAAACCAATTTAATAGTCAACTATCTTCCTCAGAATATGACACAAGAAGAACTCAAAAGTCTGTTTGGGAGCATTGGTGAGATAGAATCCTGCAAACTTGTAAGAGACAAAATTACAGGTATGTAAGCACCAGGGGTTTGTGTGTGCATGGAGCACATGGAAGCTGATGCAAAACACGCTTAAACAGTATTGCTTGTGAATGAAAAAAATAGTGTTTGTTTGGAAGATGGATTAGCATTTACCCTTCTGCAATGTTAGAAATAAAAGGTTTAATGAGGTCTTCAGAAATAACTTGTGGATCTTTCAGATTTGGGGGCGGGGCGGGGGGGAGAATATTTCATTATACTGGCAACATGTCCATCTGTGTGCTAAGACTTGTTGATTTTCACAGAGGGCAATGACAATGGCTTCTAAAACTACCCTGTAACTAGAAATGAATAAAAAAAAATTAAATTTGTGAGGTTGCTCTGAGTTAGCATTGTCTTGAAACACACATTGTATTTTCTGACCCAGCGAATCAAAACAGATACCCTTTATAGTGCAGTCTTATACATTTATACATCTGAGTATAATCCCACTGAGCTCAGGATACCTTACCCCCAGGTAAGTGGCTATAGATTTTTAGCCATAGAAAATTTTAGCATTCAATATAGCATATCCCATCCCCATTCATAACAATGGTCAGATCACAAAGCTGAAACTAGAGGGGAGAATTTTACTTACATTTCTTAAATAAAACTTGCATACTGAAGTGGAATTTAGAAATACAGAGTATAAAATTATATTGAGGACAAGGATTGTTTGCTGTTTAGTCACAGCTCCATAAATGGGTGCTGTTTTCTGCTTCCATTCATGGGAATGGCACAAGGTGAAGGCAGGAATTCAAAACCCAATCTCAAAAATAGCAAATTAAATAATGTTCAGAGCCTTGAATCTGAGAACTGGGCTGCTTTTTATTTTGGGTCACTCATTGCTGGAAAGCCTCCAAGCAGCTTCATTTACACTGTTTGACAAACCCTGCATTATGCTAGCCAGAGGGAGGGTGCTGCACTTGACTGGGTTTCAAAATTCTGTGTTTGCATTATCCTCTTGGCAGCTTCTTGGCATTGAATTTCATCTTGCCCCCCTCTTTGTTTGCATTCGGCACCCTTTTCAAAAATTGACTGCTGTATTGTCACCTGAATCTTAGCAATTCTCCTGAGCTCTTACTTCATTTATATGATTTATAACCTGGCTTTCTACCAAAAATGGCACTTAAGGCGGCTTACAAAACAATTTAAAATTCATTAAAGCAATAAAATGCATTCAGCACAATAAACACTGCAGCTCACAAGCCAAAGGTCTTCTTTAATAAATGGCCTTTGCTTGCTGTTGGGAGGAAGCTTAGAGGAATGTGCCTGGAAGGACGCGTGGAAGCAGCAGTACTCTGGACCAGCTGCAGTTTCTGAAAAGCTTTCAAGGCATCCCTGAGTAAAGTATGTTCTGGTTATCCAGATGGGTTAAGCAATTAAGTCATGTACAACTGAGGCTAGATCAGAGGTGTCATTAGCAGTGCATCCAGGTGGTGCACTAGCCTCTGATACGGAAATGGCAATCTGGGCTTTCAGGATCAGGGCCAAGTCTAAGAGGGCATTCGAACTGCAAGCCTTAAGTCTTTGGGGAATAAACTTTATTTTTTCATCTGTTCAGTTCTTTTGACCAACCAGGAACACTCAGTCTCATTTGAATTAAGCTTCAGCTTATTTGCCTTCATCCAGCCCATTACCACTATCAACCATTTGAGTACCAGTACAGCTTCCTTGAATTTAGATGGAAAGGAGAAATAGTTCCTTTCAGTATAGTGGTGGTACCAAACCCCAAAGTTCTGGACTGTTTCTCCTAGCTATTCCATGAATTCATATATGGACTCCTGAGGGATACCACAAGCTAACAGCTACAGTGTGAAACAGGAATCTCCGGAGCACCACCATAAGAGTGCTTCCCAATCCCATCCTAGTCAGATGCTCATGGCAGATGGTATTGAAAGCTGCAGAACTAACAGGTAGATTTTCCACCAAGGCAACTGTGGTAGTCTCTGTCCCATAACCAGTCCTTGAGCCAGATTGAAATGGATCTAGATAATACACTTCATCCACCTTTAAATCTTTAAAGGTGCCTCATGTTCTAGCACTTTGTCCAGGAATGGGATATTGGAGACCAGCTGAAAATTATCCAGTGCAATAGCATTCAGGGAATCCTCACTCCACCCTGATAGTATCACCACCTCCCTGTAGGCAGGAATGAATCGCACTTTCCCTTAAGCACTCAGCTAGTCTTCCCTTTATGAACTAGGAAGGGCACACAAGTGGTAGCCCCCACTGCTCCAGAGAGCCTGTCCTTACATTCAGGTTGTTCCATTTGAAAAGCATCACTTGTAATTATATAAGCAGGGGCCCAGACTATTTTAGCCCGATGGCATTCGGGGTCAACCTGGATAAGGCTGATTTTATCTGTAAAGTGGTGCACGAATTGATGGCAACTGGCTGTTGAGTGGTCCAAGTCTTCTTTCAGGCCAGACTGCAACAGGCCACCATAAAAGTTCTGCTGAGTGACTCTGGCCTGACACAACAATGGCTGAATTCAATTGTCATAGAATAGGCTTTCAAATGAGCTCTAGTCTGTGTTCAGTCAGATACAGAATTGCTGTAGTTGGCATCTCACTCACTTTATCACCTGCAGCACTCTGGAAAACCAGGGGGTTCATTGGGTTTCATTCCATCATGTCATCTGCCCAGACCTTTTCTTTGTTCCAGAGATTAACTAGGGCTTTAAGGGAATTCCTTGCTGAGGTGATAGTGAAGTTCCCAAGAGCCATCAGAAAGCCACTCAAATTCACAAGGCTGAGAATAACTTGTTGGAAGTTGGTCAGGCCTCCATGGCAACCATACGTCTCTCCCAGTGAGTATCTGGCCTCAGTTCTTCAGCAGAGCAAACCTGGGATCTGGTTTTCTTCGTCGTGGCCTCTGTGCATCACACATATGGGTTCTGTGCCTGCGCCGGAAGATTGATAGTTAACGGTTTTGGCGGGAAACTCTGCTCCCCTCCCCCCCCCGTATTATATATGGAGTGGAGATTCCACCATTTTTCAGTCTTTGCGACCGCCATTCATTGTGCCTCGTGCTGCTTTCGCTCTCGCTAAGATCGTTACTCACCTTTCAGCTTTGTCAATTTCTCTCTCTCTCTTCTCCAAGTTAGTATTCCCTCATTTGTATTACTGTTGTTAGCGTTCCTGTTAGTTTCTTCGTTCCTCTTCTTCTTGTTCTATAAAAAACAAACCAAAAATATTATCTACTCCCTCTATACTATCTTCTTTCTTCTCTTTCCACAATGGTGCAACGATTGGCATTCTGCAAGTGCGTAGAGTGCGGCTCTAAGATGGCTGCAGCAGATCTGCACAACCTGTGCCGCCTCTGTTTGGGGGAAGGTCACAGGACGGACAAATGCGGCCACTGTCTGGCCTTCTTAAGCAGGCTAGGAAGAATAGGGAGAATCGCCTGCGTAAACTCCTGTGGGACCAGGCTCTCCTAAAATTGGACCGGCTGGTGGCTATAAGTCCGTTACAACTTCAGCTGCACCTGATCGCCGTCCGACGCCAACTGCTCCACCGCAGCGCCTGGCTCCTTCCTCTACTGCTCCGCTCTCCCTTCGGACGAAGGTGCTCCCATCATGGGCGATCAGCCTGCTTCCCTGCCAAAAAAGCAGCGGGAAAACACAGTGGCCCTGAAAAGCCGTCTGTGCATAAGAAGTCCAAGAAAGACAAGGCTGAAAAGCCGGTTAAGAAACTGAAAAAACCCAGCATTTCAAGCACCGACACTCGGGTTCTGCGGCTTCCTTGGTCCCAACTGCTGTGGTATGACACCCTCGGGTCTGACTATTCAGGCAGCTATGAGAGTTACTCCTCCGGCCTCTCCACGCCATACGGGAACTGAACCACACCAGGATCCACCTCGGGGTTCGATCAACGGCAAGATACAAGATTCTCCACCGAGGGCTAGGTCTCCCATGCCTATGCCTCCTGTACGGCTGGACACCAAGACTGGAATGTCTCCCCCGAGGAGCCATAGAAGTCGGTCTTCAGATGCCTGATCCGATGATTTGTATCACTTTCGTTCCGAGATGGGGTGACTACCAATCCGTCAGCTACTACCCTTCTGCTCGAGACCATTCTTCTCTGCGAGCTACTCGGGATCGCTTCCATCCTTCAGCCTCGAGAGATGTCCCATGGGCACCGTCTAGGGAGAGTGGTAGATCAGTGTCACCAGGAGATTCCTCATCCAGCGTTCCAGCTCCTTATTGGGTGGACTCAGACGAGTCCAAGGTCGATTCGACTTCACCTGATGCTGCGGTCACATCTCAAGGCCCCGGATCACCAGAAGAGCCACACCTCTCTTTCGCAGAGCTGATGTCCAGGCTGGTTCGGTCACTGGAGATCGAGGCCCAACAACAGCTGGGCCCAGTACCGATCGGTTCTACGATGTGGTCCGGGGCAAATAATCGACCTCCATCGCTTTGCTGCTCATCACAACTCTGCGCCAAGCGATGACTCAGCCATGGGACCTCCCAGCTCACCCTCCACCGACTTCAAAGAGATACGAAGCCATGTACCGGGTTCGGGAGGAGGACATTCCGTTCCACCTTCGTCACCCTAAACCAAACTCGGTCATGGTGGAGTCTTCTCAGGGCCGGGAGTCACGGAGTCACACCGTGCCCCAGGACAAGGAAGGAAGGAAGATCGATTCCCTTGCACGCCGAGTCTATGTGGCCTCTGGACTCGGCCTGCGAATCTCCAATTATGAGGCCACATTGGCGCGCTATCAATATTTTATAATGCAGCACCTAGACAACATCATTACCGCTCTCTGAGACAACCAAGGCGACCTTGCACGGGTTTTCGTAAAGAAGGCCATGCAGGTCGCCGTGCAGCAGCTCTTCATAGCCAGACACCATGTGGACACGGATTCGAGGGCATTGGTCGGTGCCATATCCCTCTGGAGGCATGCTTGGTTGTGTAATTACAACTTCCCAGAGGACATGAAGAGGAGAATCAAGGAGCTGCCCTTTGACGGGTCTGGCCTCTTCAATGCAAAGACCAACCACAAGTTGAAGAAAATTCATGAGTCGAGGATGACGGCTTGTCATATGTAACTTCAGCCTCGACGTAAGTGGTCATGGACCCGTCCACAGTATCGACAACCATATCAGCCCCGACAACAGCCACAGCACCGCTGACAACGCTGCAGACAGCAACCGCCCCAGTGATTCCAACAAGGCCGCTGCCGTTTTGACCGAGATAAACACCAGCGCTGATGGGGCGGGCGAACCTTTCCTCTACTCTCAAGCCCACCCTTCCCTCTCTCATTTGGGCTGAAAGGCTGACTCCCTGTTTGGGAATCCATTACATCTGATCAGTGGGTGTTATCCATTATTCAGCACGGATATCGAATAGAATTCGGCATCGTTCCTCCATCAAGTCTGATCCGGTTTACTCCATGCTCGCCAGTGTTGTTGGACGAAGTTCATCAGCTCCTTCCTAAGGGAGCGGTTCATCGCTTGTCTCTACCTGAAGGACTCCACGGATTCTATTCTAGATACTTTAAGGTCCCGAAACGGGATGGGGGTCTCCGGCCAATATTGGACCTAAGAGCTATTAACAAATTTATAACACCAAAGAAATTTTGGATGACCATCCTTCAAAATATCTTACCGTTGCTGAGGAGAGAGGATTGGTTCGCCTCATTGGACTTGAGGGATACCTATTTTCACATTTTGATCCATCCGTGTCATAGGTGTTTCCTCCATTTTGCTGTTGCTTCTACAATCTTCGAATTCATGGTGCTCCCATTTGGGCTAGTTACCGCCCCGAGGGTCTTTACGAAGTGCATGGCTCTGGTCTATGCATACCTCCGACTACGTGGTGTTCAAATATACCCCTATCTCAATGGCTGGTTATTGGTTTCTCAGACCAGAGAAGGACTTGTTCCTCTATAAACATGGCCTGCACCCTTCTGCAGGAACTTGGACTTTGCGTTAACCACGAGAAATCCTTTCTTGTTCCTGCACAGATGATCAGTTTCATCGGAGCTTGTCTGGATTCCACGGTGGTGAAGGCATTTCTTCCTCGAGACAGACAACGCACTCTTGCTCGACACATCCATTGAATGCGATGAGACGGAACGGTTCCTGCTCGATCTATCCAAAGACTCTTGGGACACATGGCTGCATTGGTTGCTGTCATTCCACATGCCAGGCTTCGGCTTTTCCCCCTTCAGCTCTTCTTCAACAAGATGTTTCAGCCACAAAAGGATGTGCCTACAAAGTTGATTCAGCTCCTGTCCTCCATTCTACAATCTCTGATATGGTGGACAGTTCCAGCCAACTTAAACGTTGGAGTCCTGTTCTGACCTCGGTGCCCTACGGTGAATCTTGGTACCGATGCATCTTTGCTTGGGTGGGGAGCACTGTGCTCCGGCCTACACATTCAAGGTGTTTGGAATTGACAGGAGTCCATGAATCATATCAATTTCCTGAAACTTCTGGCAGTGTCCAAGGCTCTGCAATCCTTCGAGGACATTTTTCAGCATCAAGTAGTTCAGATAGCCTCAGACAACATTCCTACAGTCTTTTATTTGAACAAACAAGGTGGGACGAAGTCTCCCACTCTGGCTCAGCTATCGATGCGGATATGGAATTGGTTCATCCCAAGAGACATTGCTCTAGTAACTGTACATCTAGCCGGTATGGACAATGTCGAGGCCGATCTTCTAAGCAGACAAATGTCGACATCCCACGAATGGGAGCTGGATTGGTAGATATGCAACCAACTCTTCCGTTGCTGGGGACATCTGGACATGGACTTCTTCGCTACCTGGCAGAACAGGATATGCGAGAACTTTTGCTCGAGAGCGGGAATAGGACAAGGATCACTAGGGGATGCCTTTATGATCCCCTGGGACAATATGAGCTTTTATGCTTTCCCTCCGATTCCCTTCATTATGAGAGTAATATCGAAGATAACTCACGATGGGGTCACAGGACTATCGATAACTCCATGGTGGCCACGCCAAGCATTGTTTTCAACACTTATTCGAATATCTCAAGGCGAATACATTCATCTTCCGACTGTTCCATGTCTGATAATTCAGTAAGGGGGCATAGTTTGCCATCCAGATCTCCTGTCGCTGAAACTAACAGCATGGCAGATTCGATAACACTTGCTACTGATTCAGTACCAACGAGGTTTAACTCTTCTACAGATCGTGTCCCCGAATCAGTCACTTGAATTGAGGCTTCGAATCCGTTGCCTTTTCCTTCATCATCGGATTCAACGAGTTTTCCATCGGGATTGACGGCTTTACACCCGGAAATTAAAAGCATTCTCGAATCTGCGCTAAGACTGTCAACCTGAAAGGCATACATGGCTAAGTGGAGATGATTCTCTACCTTCGCGGAGTCTCGTTCTTTTCTCCCATATTCAGCATTCATAGAGAATATTCTTCAGTTTCTCTTGGAACTCCACCATTTAGTACTTAAACCATCTTCCATAACGGTATACACGGCTGCAATTTCTTACTACCGTGGTACAATTCAGGGATCCTCCATTTTTTCCCAACCATTGATAAAAAGATTCCTTAAAGGGCTACATAACCTTCATCCAACGATCAGACCAGTTATGCCTACTTGGAGCCTTTCAGTGGTGTTGCAGGCATTAATGAGACCCCCATTCGAACCTTTGGCGACGATTGATTTGCGCCTTGTCTCCTGGAAGACAGCTTTTCTTGTGGCGGTTACATCAGTGCGAAGAGTTAGTGAGCTCTGTGCATTAAGGGTAGACGCTCCCTATTTAAATTTCCATAGAGAGAAAGTTGTTCTACAGATGGATCCCTCCTTTCTACCGAAGGTGGCTACTACTTTCCATATGAGCCAAGAGATAGTGCTACCTGCCTTTGTTCCATCTCCATCGAATCCGATCGAGAGATCCTTACACACGCTTGACGTACGCCGCTGCCTAGCCTTTTATAGATCAAGGACCGAATCCATTTGCCGCTCCAATCGGCTCTTTGTGAAGTACTCGGAGCAGGACCAAGGTTCTCCTGTTACCTCTCAAAGACTCTCCAAATGGATAGTTCACACTATAACTTTGTCCTACCAGTTAGCTAAGATGAACTTACCTACAACCCCAAGGGGTCATTCTACGCGAGCAGTAGCCACTTCTTCAGCCTTTGCGGCGGGGGTCCCGATTGATGATGTCTGCAAGGCGGCCATATAGGCCACTCCATGCACATTCGCTAAACATTATCGTCTAGATGTCCGTGCTAGACAAGACTATTCCTTTGGCAGAGCTGTTCTTTCAGCTGTTCTTCGTTGATGACACTTCCCCTCCTCCAGTCAGGGTAAGCTTGCTAATCTACCCATATGTGTGATGCACCCATATGTGTGATGCACAGAGGCCATGATGAAGAAAAGCAGGTTGCTTACCTGTAACTGATGTTCTTCGAGTGGCCATCTGTGCAGTCACACAACCCACCTGCTGGCCCCGCTCGGTGTCGATGGGTGGAACTTGTTATCAGTACCCTACTACTTTTTATTCTAGGTATCTACACTGTATTCGTAACTTGTTATTGATATGTATAGCATTTTTTCTTGACTTAGAAAATTTTTCTTTAGAGAGCAAACGTCTGGTCTATCGAAGACTGGAAAATGGCAGACACTCCGCTCCATATATAATACGGGGGGGAGGGGAGCGGAGTTTCCCGCCAAAACTGTTAGCTGTCAATCTTCCAGCCATAGGCACTGCGCGGGCACAGAACCCATATGTGTGACTGCACAGATGGCCACTCGAAGAACATTAGTTACAGGTAAGCAACCTGCTTTTCTGTGAAAGGTGGAATGATAGTCATTTCTGAATGGAAGAACATTCCAGTTCCACTGCCCTGGACAGATCATTGCCTGGTCAGGTTTAGACTTGCTGAGACTCAAGCCCTCAGAGACTAAGAGACTAACAGTGAGGGATCATGGTAGTTGTAGGCCAAAACATCTGGGGAAACATATATAGCTACTGCTACTTTAAGATAAGTCTCTGTTCTCTAATGCTCAGGTGCCTGGTCCTTTAAACTGAAATACAGGAATAATTTGCTATCCACTATGACATCTAGCATATCCTTAGTAAGGATAACTGAGAATGTAGGTGAGGCACTTATAAGTGTCTACTTTTAAAATGTGAAGTATTACTTAGTGATGCACTGAATGTTGTCTGTTTGCTTTACCAGGCAGTTTCACAAAAGAAGTGGCAATATATGCTTGTTTCCAGTAATGACAAAATAATAGCTAGTGAGCACCAGTGACAGTTAATACTTAAATACAATTTAAAGAAATCATGATACGTAGTGCACAGCTAAGCCCATTGCTTAGTCGAGTTTTGTAACTGGTCTCTGAGTCGAGAATACTCTCAAATTCTTACCTATGGTTATTCAGAGAAAAAATGTAGTCTCTCTCTTTTCTTCCTTTGAAGGAGATAGCAGGGGAAGACTTGGCTCTCTAAGCTGACAGAGAACCAAGTAGGTGATCAGCATTCATTTGTAGGTGCTCAACGTTCATTTCCCACCCCAAGTAAAGGAGGTGGATGGATTCTGCTCTTGCTTTGCATTGAGCAGAATAGGTATAAAGCTTGTGATTTTCCCTCCGCTAATCTGTTGGAAGGCAGAGGGCCCCTGAGCAGTTCACAGTCTAGAGGGCTGCATGGGGAGCTGTTGTGTATGCAGCATGGCTAGTGAACCCCAAAACTTGAATGTGTTTTGTTGGGGAGGAGAAGACCGCTGAAGCACTTTTGCTCCCTCCAGTAGAATGGTCTGCTTCAGCGGTGTTGAACATCTTTCAACCCAAAGTTTGAATTTTACTACTGAAATGCCCTTGAGTCCAGTGTTCCAGCAGTTGGAGGGGCTGAAATGCCAGCAAATTTTAAGTTGAAGCTCTTACTACCCGTAATTAATTTCCAGGAGAGGTATCCTGGTCCTTCAAAGAGGGTGAACTTTGCTAAAGCAAGGAACCACCAAATGAACATGGTTGAGGGAAAAGGATTATGGGGTCAAGGGAAGGGGATGTGACCATCAGGGGAACCTTTTGGGCTGGATTTTGTTTTGGGCCTGTGGCCCCTCATTCCTGGTCTACTGGTGATAGCATAGGATGTTACTATGTTTCTCAGGCAGATCAGGATCTACCAATATATATTTGGCTGAGTTGCAGTAGATTGACAAGGGTTTGTCACTAATATGTCTCTCCCCACCCCCCACAAAAAAAAATGGTTGCTGAAAAAACACTTCATGGAAAATGAGGAGCTGAGTTGTACATGAAGGGTCTCCGTTCTGGTCATAGATTTCTGAATTGAACATGTGCTCAGACAGATGGTGTTCCTTATGAAAGATAATATTTTGCACACCCTCCTTAGGGTGCTGCCATGAACAGGATACTTAACAAAACAGTATGTTGGAGAAATATAAAAGAATTCCATTTAGAATGAGATAGATTCATGAGATAAAGTATCTAACCAATTCTCCAACTCATAATACATAAGGGCATCAGTGATTTTTTATACAAAAAACCACTGTCCCTTGTATGTGAAGATGCTTTTAATCTTGTGATTTCTCTACTGCTACCTCCTACCTGAGATGTAGGCAGTAAAATTCAGCCAAAGCTGGAGCTTCAGGTATTCTGTTCTAGGCTCTCCTGGTAGGAAGTGAACAAGCTCCACCAAGGAACAAGGTCAGTCTCCTCCTCATGATGGTGGTACCGAAAGAGAAACTATCCAACAAATAGTGACCAAGTGCCAAAATAGAGCTTATAAAGGAGAGTTTGCTGATTTCCTGGTTGTGATAAATGAAACGAAAAATACACATAATTTAGTTATAAGATCCAAAACATTATAAATATATATCTTGTATGACATGTTTTTATGCCTGCGTTGTTATTAAAGTGTGATGTGAATGTGCCATATGATAGTCTCCATCCACTTCCTGCATCCAGACTGAGGGGCAGCCCTGAGCAGTGTATAAGGGATCGAAAAACTTGCATTGCTGTCATCTTAGGCCATCTGGTTTACCTGTTCAGTACAGGATAATCAGATGGTCAGTTGGCAAGAGGATAGGCAGAATGCTTCTCCCCCCATTCTCTTTCTCCTGCCATTTTGTAAGGTTCTTTCCACTTTTGGTTGGCCATTGGGTTCCTTGCCATGACTTATAAGAATACTTTACAGAACATTATCCTGCAATTTCAAATAGGAAGGGAACAACAAGGCAGCATCTCCACCAAATATTGCAAAGAAAGGTTCAAAATGGTTTTTTGGCTTTCTGCCTATTCTCTCCCCCCTTTCCTTTAGACATAGCCCTCATTTTGTGAACTTTGCTTTTGTATCATGGTTTAGATAGCTTATTTCTTCCCTGTTTTTCCTTTGCTTCGTTTCCAGAAAAATAACACTGCCTTTAATCTCCACCCCCACTTTGTTTAGTTGTGCTTTCTTTCTCTTCCTTGCCCACTTCATTTGCACACATGAGTTCTTAATTGGGTCGACTTGATTCTGGGAAGAGATTCTCAAGTGGGATGTGAAAGCAGTCTGGGTGAAGGTTAAAAATAAATAAATGAATAAAATGACTGGTTGAGCTAAGCAAAATCTTAAGAATACAGAACATCTTTTAAGCTACCCTGTATCATAAAAAAGGGAAAGAAGTGGGTTTTGTTCCTTCAGTTTCAGCAAATGTAGATTCTTTCTGCAAACATTTCCACAGAAAGCAACATTCTGTCTAGCCTTGACTGACAGGCAAGGGTGGAGAGGAGAGAGGTGTGTGTGCGCACACACAAGGGATAGTTCAGGGGGTTGGCAGGAAAAAACAGTCGGAGAAGTGCTTAAGAAAACTGCAGTGCTCAAGAAAATTGAAGCTGCCTGATCATAGAAAAATAAAATTGGAGAAGAGATCTGTATGGTGCTCTTTTCCTCCTTGCAATTTGCAGTTTGTGCATCATGAGCAGGAAAGTGCTACCATACTTATGTCCTGCTCATAGTTTTCCCATAGGTATCTGGTCAGCTATTGTGGGAATCAGATCCTGGATTATATAATAGTGCTTGTGAGCTGATCCAGGAGCACTCGTATACTTACGCAACCCTCCATATGCCTCCTCATAAGTCCCATTGAGTTTATTGGGCCTTATTGATGGGATTGCATCTAGTGTTCTACTCATCGTTGTAATTGCTAACTCTCATAAGATCCAGGTACTTAATGTGTGGCTCAAAAAAGTCATCTTCATGTTTTTCTAGAAGAAATAATGCTTTAACAAAAATAGTGTCTCTATCCTATCAGTTCAAATATTGAAATTCTTGCTAGGTCCTCAGTCCAATGCATTGGATTCTGTTTCCGTTTCACTGTGGCCCAAGTGCTTCCCTTAGGCATCTGATTGGCTATTCTAGGAACAGAATGGTAGATGGCATAGGCCTTCATCTGACCCAGCACAGCTATCCTTATGTTCTTATGATTAAATGAGAGGGGGAGTTCCTCCCTCTGTTTGTAAGGAAGGCACCTTCTAGCACTTTCCTTTGTTGCCTAGAATGCCTTTCTTGAAAAAGCAATCTGGATCATTAAGTTGAAGTTTCAGAGCAAAGGACTTGGTAACTGTGGTCAGGGCTTGTTGCCATTCTGAGGAAAGGGGTGTAATTTTAATTATATAAATGATTGGAGATGTGTCATACAGGCTTATGTCTTAAATTTTTCAGTGCCCCTGTCTACCACAAATTTTGGAGCCGGACTTTTCTTTTTAAAAGCCTGATGAGCCAAGTCACAGCTCAACCATAGTGAAAGACTTAACTACATGTTATGTGCAAATGCATGCTTACTCTGGCCAGATCACTGTTTTTGCTTATCCATCCTATAAGGAGGATTTGAAATGGGGGAGGCAACAAATGACTAATCCACTGCTGCAGAGATGCAGCTACTGGGAGAAAAAGATAGGGATTTCCTTCCTATTCAACTTATCTATGGAAAATTACTTCACAAATCTTTTCTTCAGTGAAGAAGCTGTGCATTGGGCTTTTCATTATGGATAGTGCTAGGCAAACCTATCCCAACAGACAACAGAATTCGCTTGTCAAGTTAACATTTTTGAACATTGATTCAAGATCTTGCTGTTCATGCATGTCAGTTGTTGCACATGCATGTCAACAAATGCATGCTGGGAACTGTAGTTCAACATCATGCTACGTGACATGCCTTACTAATTTACGTTCTCTTCTCTAGTTGCTTTCTCATGCCATGCTACTTATACTCTAGAGCAGTGGTTTTCAACCTTTCCACAGCTGAGGATAATCAAACACAAGAAAAACACCTTGGGGACTGCTGAGGCAGAAACAAAAAGCACCCTCCACATAATACAGTATTGTGTATTAGTTTCCAAACACAATACCAGAAAAAGAAAAAGAAAATGCTCCAGAAATTTCTTTTCTCCAGAAGCCAAGCGACAAATAATGCCAACAAAAGAACAAAATTTGTGCTGGGTGGCTCCCGCCCGGCTCCCACTGAACTCTCTCTCCCTTCCTGGTCTCCTCAGTGGCACCGGCACACCCCCTGCAAACATGATGCCGAGCAAGGGAGAGGTGGTGCAGCACAGGAGGCCCCACCCCGGTCTGCAGTGAGCAGGAAACAGCTCCATCCCCCCACAGACTGGCAGGCAATTCCTGTGGACCCTGAAAACTACTGCTCTAGAGTAGTAAAGCGGTACCTCCAACTGGTCAAGAGCTGTGTGGCTCCCTCTTGACCACCTCTCCCTTGGTTTCTCTTCCACTCTTACCACCATCCAGCTCTTCTAAAGTAGACCAAACAACTGCAGGTCATAAGCTGGATACTGGATATTTCATTGGATACTTCAGTTGGCAAGCTGGATGCAGAAATAAAGCCACAAGTGAAAATAATGTTTAACAACGGGTGGAAGAGGAGCATGAGTATGGTTTCTTCAGTGTGATGAGTTGATTGAAGGATTTTGAATCCTTCCCTATACCACACTGATTGATTTAGAAAACAGTGACTTAAAAGATCAATTGGCTCCAATTTTAAAAGTGAGGAGTGTTGCAAAGAAGTGATATTTCCTTCAGAAAAGAGAAAGCCACCTTGGACTAGGCAACTGATTTTGGGTGGGTCGGTGGACAAATACCAAGACCCTGCCCAGTGATCAACAGGCTAGATGATTTGGGTTGTGGCCACACCACTTGACATCATAGGTCTTCACTGTGGGACTGCTTTCACTGTACCACATCTCTCTTGGAGAGATCCTTTCATGACCTCTGATCAGAGATAACAGGAATGCCTGCCTCCTTCTGGCAGGTCTTGGAAGGGTTAGAAGCTGACTCTGAAGCTTCTAGGAAGAGGAAACCTTTTGTGGATCCAGAGGAATGTCTTCCAACTAGAGGTGCCCATCTCTGAGGTTGAAACAGCCAACAGCCATACCTGTGCTAAAACAGAAGAGCTTAAAATGTCTCCTCATGCAGACTGTGCATACATAGAACATGGCTGTACACTTGTAATCAATCTTGATTTGAAGAAAGAATGTTTTAAAAGTTCTTTAGTCATCCAGGTTTGGTTCACATAGGATCATAGCAAACATAATTTCAATATGGCAGCACCCATAATTATGTGTGGTTGTATGTAGCTTGTAGCTTGGCCTGTTCACGTCCAGTTTTTAAAAGATAAATTATTTAAATGGTTTAATTTCATATAAAATGTTTTAAAGTTTTTAAAAATCTTATTACCCCTAATACCAGTCCAGAATCCTTCCTGATTTGTTCCCAGGTAATTTTATACCTGTAAGTATTCTTGGAAAGGAAGCTTTTCAAGGTCTTATAATAACAGGCCTTTTATTATACCTATCCAGATACTGAACAATTGTGTATCCTTCCTGGTTCAAAACTGTATAGTTTATAATAGGTAGGGTATTATACTTACATTTATATCCCACATTTGTTCCTCTGACAAGGAGTTGAAGGTGGCTTACAAAGTTCTTCTCCATTTCATCCTCAAACAACAGCCCTATGACATATGTTAGGTTGAGAGTCTGACTAGCCCAAAGTCACCTTGTAAGCTTCATGGCCACACTGGCTGTCAAAGTTAGGCTGAGAGTCATCCACTGAGCTAGAACCTGGATCTCTCAAGTCCCAGGCAAACATGATCAGTATGTCACAATTACTTGACAATCATAAATTGTTTCTTTGCATGTATCTATTTGCTAGAAAGAAGGGTGATCTAAGCCCTATTCTCAAGTTATCCAAATAGATACTTCTGAGACCTTTTTAGTCATTCATTATTCTTACATTTGTTATGTCGAGATATATATACCAGTGCAAGAAAAATAGGGCCAAGATCCTGCAGTCCCATAATCTTGACCTCCATACCTCCTTTGTAGCTTTGTTGCTGTGTGCCTTTGAAACAACTGATGAAGCTCAACTCTAAAGATGTCTCTTTATCAAGTCTCTCTGGACTGAGCAGGCATGTTCATTAATGTATATTACAAAGCGGTATGCTGTGCTTTCACTGCATTATCAGTTGAAGTTTGGATGAGCTTCCACAGCATTTAGATTTCCCATATTTTGCGCTAATTCAAGCATGTAAGGCATGAGATGAGCGGCTCACATTACCTTACATAGCATGTGCTTATACTTTCTTACCCGACACTGTTTTGATTACCTAGGGAAATAGCTATTGTGCTAAGGGAGAGAGTCTGTCCCTTAATTAATTTTACCTTAGATCTACTTTTCATTAAGTTAGTATGTCAGGGATCCTTTTTAAAACGCCAGTTTTGTATTCCCAGGTCTCAGGTGAAAAGCTTGATTTTTGGAAACAGCTTACATATTATCATTAGAAGATCAGGAATTTCACATTTTGAAGAACTCCTGTATGGTTGCCATACCAGTCTAATGATTTATTAATTTTAATTTTGCCAGTGAGCCCTAGATCCTTATCTGTTGTCACCACAATTGGCCTCAGTTCCTCAGACACCCAGACTTTCTTCCTGAAAGATCAGTTCAGCATAGATTGCTGACTACATCTACAGCACTGAAGACAGCTGCAAAGAATCTGTTCGACTGTTTTGCTGTCCTTTTGTTCTACAGCAAAGTAGTAAGTAGTAGTAGTAACAATCTCCAGAGGCTTTGGACTTGAATTCCCAGAGGTAGTCTTATGGCCTTAGAACCTAACATTCTGTATCTTTGGTGGTTCCTTTCCTGTACACTGTTTGTGTCAGGGTGCAGGAGCTGTGGCTTATGGGATCTCTGATGTAAAGCAGAGGTGGGTGGAAAGTTGATGTCTAGATGCCACTCCCAGTATCCCTGTGCCATGCTTGCTAGGCACTGGGACAACTTCCTGGTGCCCAACTTGTGCTGTTGCACACCTTTTCATTCTCTCTGTCCAACCACCTCCCTAGCTGACTTGCTTCTTCTGATGTATTTGACTTTTTATTGTAAACGTTAACATGTTTAGTAATTCATAGTTGGACTGATACCTATTCCTTATTGTCTGCTTGTATTTCTTTTGCTGCCATTTCTACTTCTAACCCTAATTCTCCTTCGGATAAGACTTGCACTAGTGTTGTCTTGAACTTTGTGTTTTTGTTTTATTTTATTTTAAACTTTTGTATACCATCCTATCACTGACATCTCTGGATGGTTCACAATAGTTTTCTGGTCTGTGGCATGCATTCTTGCTGAACTCCTACTCTTGGGGTTTTGAATAAAACTCAAGTGTCCTGAAGAGATTTGATCATTGCTTCCCTATTTTGACTTTCTTTGTACCAGTCTGCTGATTTGGAAAGTTTCCTCTTTTGCAAGTTGTGTGTGCCTGCATATATTAAGTTGTATGTTGCATATAACTTTGATCACTATTGCAGATGTTTCTTTCAGCCCTTTGTGACTGAAAATTTGGACTTGGTCTTCCTGGTCCTCTATGTTCGTAGTTAGTGATGTGTTGACAGGACAGGGGTGAATTCAAATGAAATGGATCGTCTCCCCTGAGTCAAAGATTCTGGGTCCCCAATGCTTCACTTGAATAGTTTCTCAATCTCATCTGCAAGACATGGTTCAACTCTAAACTTAAAAATTTTCTAAACACAGTACATGATTGATGGCACATCACATTAATATTAACCGGGAATCAAAATATCTGCCTTCAATCAAGAAAATGCTGACAGCTCTTCAAAGAATAATTGGTTTGATTTAAAAAAAAACAAATAAAAAACAACAACTTCTATTAGCTTGAGTGGGGAAAAATTAATTGGCTTGGAACTTTTCTTTTTTATAATGCATGTTTCCAGTTCTCCAGAAATTATTAAATGCTGCTACAAATTAAGTTCTTTCAGACATTTTTGTAATTAATTTGTGGTACATTAGGGTGAGAATATGTAGGAAATATTCAGGCTGGGCTTGCCTGTTTTATTTCCAATAGAATATCCATGAAGTGTCAATTCAAGCAAGAAAAAAAATCCCACTTATAGCTTCAAATTCATATAAATATTATGACAGATTCACTATCTTTTATTAAACATTTTCCAGTAAGCCTCAGGGCTTGAATCCTGCAAATAAAATTATTTGTTATCTCTTTCTAACTTAAGCATTTTCTTTGGCTTGTAAAATTTCAGTCAAATTACACTGGTAGCATAAGCCCAGCATTTTAAAAGGCTAGTCTTCCTATTGTTATCCTTGTGCTACCTTAACTGCTAAAAGGCTGTACTACACAAATTAAAATAAACTCTTCAACAGTAAAGGCAAGAACATGAAAAGCAGTGAAAGCAGTGAACGCCATTGACTAAAAGGGTAAGTTGCAAAGATGCACCTTTTCCTTGCTTCTAAAGGCCAAGAGAGTGGGGGCAGTTGCACTTCTTGAGGGAGCATGTTGCAAAGTTTGGGGACAGCCCAGAAGAAAGCGCTTTCCTCCGTGCCCATCAAAGAGCCTCCGTGGGTAGTGGTGGTCTCTCATGCAGATCTTAGTACTCAGGCAAGTTTTTAGTAAGACGAGCACTCCCCAACCTGGTGAAATCCAACACTTTGAATTGACTCTGGGACTCAACTAGTAAGTAGCACTAGTCTTTCAGGAAAAATGTAATGTTGTCCTGATACTGTGTACCAGTTAGCAGCCTAGTAGCTGCATGTTTCAGCAATAGAAGTTTCAGAGATAACCTGAAATAAAGCATTTTGCAGCGGTCTTAAGTGGCATGGATGCAGCTGCTGCCAAGTCAGACCAATAGAGGATGGAGATATAGCTGCTGTACCAAGCATAACTGTGCAAATACACTTACTACCACTGCCTGAGCATGTAGGGACAATACAGGATCAAGAGTATTCCAGAACTGCAATTTATCCTTTAAGGAAAGTTCAGGCCCTTCCAGAACAGGTGCAACTCCAAACCCTCAGTAAGGTTATTTACTGTCATCCAGCCATTATGAAAGCCAGGCAGCATTCAAGGCTTTCATCTGTTTCCTGGGTGTTGGGTGACATATTGGCATCTTGGTGGCATCTTGCTCCTAAGTCACCTGTGTGAGACAAAAGGTATGCATTGGTTGTGAGCGTGCCCCCTATGCAGCACCTCCCCTCACAGCCCTTCTCCATAGCCATCTTCACATCCCAAGAGTCTGAGTCCAGTTCCTTGAGTTCTGAGTTACAGATCCAGGAGTTCCCAGGTTGGTCACCTGCAACAAGGGATCGGGCAAAAAGCATGGTCTCAGCAGGCTTAGGGTTTCAAGGAAACAAAGGTGTTGGCAAAACATTTCTAAATATATAGGACAGAACAAAGTGCTTATGAATGGCACTGTATAAGCCTAGCTTAAGGAATGCTCTTGCTTACACGTTTAGTGACACTTTAGGATAGAGTAATATTCACTTCTATGGGAGAAAGTAAAGGGGTGGCATGCAAGACCTTGCACTTGGTGAGTCTACGTAAGTCCTAGTCATTGGGGATTGAGCTTGCTCTTTCTGTCTGCAGAACTCCATCCCATGTTTCTGTGGATATTGAAAACTTGTTTAGAAGTATTGTCTGTATAACTAACTACAGAAAGCTAATGGGATAATACAGTGTGCTTGGTCACCTGTTGAAGAAGTGGGCTATTTCTAGGCTTGACTGAAAGATCAACTCTCTTCTGCTCCTTTACCTCTTCCCTAACACTAGCCATTCAGGCAGGCTTGTCTGAACCTGTAACTCTAAAAACATGTGCTTTTGTCTCTGTTCCCATACTTGTTTCCCGTGTGTGTCATGCCTTTTAGTTGTATGCCTAGGGCATACTGCTGGCCTTCTGTAAGCCGTTTTAGGAGTCTCTTTGGCTAGATGTGTTTTATTTAAAATTTCATTGAATAAACAGTTCTTCCATGAAATCATGAAACAGGGACTCAAAAATTTGTGTCCTATTTTACACTCTAAACCAGAAGACAAAGTAACTACAATCTTTGTAGATGCACTTAATTTCATTTGTTTGTGGCCAATTTCTGATTTTCTATCATGGTTTCTGGCCAGCAATGCAACATCGTATAAAGTTAACATCCACCAGGCTGTTTGCTCATTTGGTAACAATTTTCTCTAGTCACCAGATGGTGCAGGAGTAGCATTACTCTTGGCTAAGGATGTGTTGAGGGAATCCAGTCACAGAGAAAATCTGATTTTGTCAGCTCAGCTCTGTTGTTCTGTTTCATCAACACTGCTATGGCACCAGACTGATCTGACACAAGTCAAGCTAGAACACAGACTTCCATTGTATAAAACAGGAAATTTGCAAAAAAATTGGGTGCCTGCTCCATAATTTGCCTACATTTCTACAACTTACATAAATGTATGCAAATGATTAAAATCTTAGGAAATTTACACAAACCGTGGAGTGGAGGCTGAATTTACAAATTCTGCTCAAATCTGAAACTTTGTCAGAAAATTGTGGGGATGCAGTGAGTAAAAGGTGCTTCCATACTTGTTAAATTCTATAAAAAGAACAATACAGAAAACTTGGATCTAATGAATTGGCACTGATTTATGCAGTGAATGTTATTTACACAAGTTAGAGAGAGCACTTTTTTGACTCAAATTTGCACAGCTATTTTGAGCAATGTTGAGGAAGCTGAACTTCCCTCACCCCTTGGCTTACTTTTGACCACCGGATCATAAATGAGTTGAGAGTTGCATCAAACAGAATGAGTTTCCCAGTTCATGTTCCCAGTTCATTCCTGTTCTTGACAGAGGAACATTAATAGCCTCAAAGCTTCAGGAATGAGGGCAGAAAGGTGGTTGCCATTACAAGTAGTTTGACTCTCCACAGCTGACCCTGCATATTGCAGCATTTATGTAAAATTTGTGCTAGTACAGCTGGTCCTTATTTCCTCCTCATTTGTATAAGGAAAGGTGCAGGAGGTAGTGTATAAGCACTAGTGTGTAAACAATGACTGATTTGAAATAGATGTGGCAGAAAGCCTTGATTGGAGTAACTCAGGTGAATTCACTGGGTCTTTCTGTCTGATGCTATAACCATTTAAAATGTTGAGTAACTGAAAAGGTTGGTTATGTTTTTCTTATTGCCTTGGATGTTGTACTAATACTGGAATAACTTTCTCACCAATGTCATATTAGCCTGTGGGATATCGTATTTTATAGAGTTTTCTAATTGGAAGATTACTGTAAATTCAGATTTGGAGTGGATTGATTTTTGGCACTGAAGGGAAATGTGCTGAGTTATATTTTAATAAATGTATCTCCATTTGGAAAGTGTGCCGTATTAATCCCACATACTTGGCATGGGCACCTAGCTCTGAAACTTGAATACTTTTTAAAAATCCCTTTAGGCTTCCAGAAATTCAGTGAAGAAAATGAAAGTAGCAGAGAATGTCTTAACCTAGTTATGATGTCTATCAATAACTAGTTGTTGACCATAAAGGTTGCCTCTTGGTAACCTGTAGCGTAACTTCATAACAACAGTGCATTCCCCGTCACTAACACAAATACCACTCTGTGAATATGTGCAGAGATGTGTTTGTTTTGTATGTGTGTGAGGGGCAGTGTTCTGATGAGTTTGTATCTGTTTGCAAGGCCAGTTTGGAAGGAAAGGTGTGGTAGACATTGGTCATTCCTTGGCTCAGAATGTGCATCTTGCTCACAGTGCTCTCCTCAAATGTGCCATGAGCATGAAACATGTATTTTTTTCCTGGCATACAAGAAAAACTCCTCCATCCTACCCGACCATGTGCCTACCTACTATAATCCTTCTGCCTACCATGGTTTTGTAGCAGTAAAAGATAGTTTGTTCCTCTTTTCCTCCCTCCTTTCAAACAGTCACTGAGCCAGGCACAGGGGAAGTACAGTTTTCTCAGTGCTCTTTTCTAGTAGATATCTAAAGGTAGGTCCCATCATGCAATATATTTTTTATCAAATAGCAGCTTTCTAATGGCTTTCCTATGTGACATACAAATTGCTGCAGATTCATGCAACTTGGCCACCAGGGTTCCTAGAAAGAAAAAGGGTTTTCAGAGGACAGCTGTTGGTGTGTACTTTCTAGTACAGTGTTGGTTTCATGTCACATTTGCACTGAAGTCCCAGTAGAGAAATTGCCCTCTAAGGATCTCTGAGCTTTGCATAGCATCGCTGCAACTATGTGCATTCCACTGGCTCGGAATGGTGACATTGGCTGCTGTCTGAGTGTATGCACAGTTGGATTAAAGAATATGAGAACTGCTCAGGCTCTGTGGCACATGAATAAAGAGCCACTTGGGAAAGCAAATGCAAGTGGAAAGCAGCATTGCCAAGTTAACAGATCTTGTGACCATGGGAAAGAAAAGGCATGGAGACTCTGTTGTATTAAGGTTGCCAGACCTGGTACCTGGAAGGCCCTTAAGAAGCTGCTGGATCCAAGGACTCAGCTCATCATTTTATGGGGATGATGTCCAGTCATTAGGGGCAGCAGTTAGTGCAAAGATTTTTGTTTACAATTGTATTACAAAAAAGGCTCCTGCAGCTGAAAGAGAGGTGTCTACCAGTGGAATGGGAAGGAAGGGATTTTCTCCCACTCACCCACGTGTCCACATACCCCGAGCAGATTTTGCAGGTACATGGAGGAGCTTGGGGGAAAATAGGATGAGGCAAACTGCTATATGACTGAAAAGCTTCTTTCTGCTCTGTTGGATCTTGCCCAGAAAAAGAGAGAGAACCATCAATGGGGAAGGAAAGTAATAGTCTTGCCCTTGCTTTTCTGGTAGATGGTCCTGAAGCACATGCATGCTGAGTTTTTTTGTGGTTGGTTGCTAACTGTGTCTAGTACATTGACTACTCCTGCGGTATGAGAAGGAGCAGAAAATGGCTGTTGTGTAGGCTCAGAAAGAGTGCATGGAACTAAACTAGACAGGAGGAGCTATAAGGTAAGAAATTGACACCTCCTCTAAATCTGCCTGTGCTTTCTTTTGGGAGAAACAGTTTTGAAAAACCTGAGAAGAATGCTATTTTTACTTTGAAAAACAGTCTGCATAATGAGTTGATAGAGCTGTTTTTATTTGCTCTAAGGATTAACCCTGGCTGGGTGAAAAGAGATGGCTAGTAACTATTTCAGAGCATTCAAAACATCTAGTGATGTAATAGTGGCGGCAGTGCAAGGTACTTTTCTGAGATCATGCGACCTGCTTCAAAAGTTAGGCTCAGGGCTCCTAGTAGAAGTGTCTAGTGTTGCATAGACTGATCTGTAATAGGCAGTTTACCTGTCACAGCAGCCACAAGGAGTCCTAGCATGTGAAAGTGGTTTTTGGTGGTATCTGTACTTGACAATCAACAGTCATTTGCTTTTATGTAATGCGTTCACTTTTCCTCAAAGGCACCAAGGTTATCCTTCCCCTATATTTTTCCCTTTAAAGCCTTTTATGGTGAGTGAAATAAGGGTGTGAATGTCTTAGGAGGGACTTAATTCTCAAATGTTTACTGACCTGATGAGATGAGTGCAACAGCTTTCATCAATTTGGTCTGCTCTGTTTATTCAGGGCATTCATGAATAAAAAGTTTGCTCGGCCTGTGCCTCTCGCAGGGCACTTTTCAGCCTTAAAATGTTGCCTCCTCTGTGGAACAGATAGGCAGAGCCAACAACTTCAGACCTCTGTAGGCTGCCCTTATTAAAACAGATGAAAAAGCACTGGCAGTGTCCCAAAAGAATGAGTGCAAGTCATAGCTGGAACATTCTCCTCACATCAACAAGCAAACACTTCCTTCTTAAAGATACAGGCCAGGTTGGAACCATCAAGCAAGAGATCAGATGGTCATCTTTTAAGTTGTCTAACAAAATGAAAAAAGAGCACCTTTGGAGCATCTCCAACACAGGGACCAAGGAAGATACATCCTGGGATTCACCTCCCCCTACTTTATTGATAACTTAGGATTTCCACATGTGATGAAACAGACTTTCATTATCCAGATTTGATACCTTCTTAAAATCAAAACCGTTAAACCAAACCATGTTTTTCTTTATTCACTTGGGAGCCCTTAATTTTTTCTTCCCAAGAAAAACTTAAACATCAAGACTGTCTCAGCTTCCAGTGTATGTCAACAAATAGCTCAGGAAGATACCTCTTCAAGATGAAAATATCAATCCTGTTCTAGTTTCAACAAAAAAGTTCTCTTGATGTCTGCCACTTGTTTCAGGTCATAATCTATGTGTTCCAATCAGTGAAAAGCACAGGATTTGCTTCAGTTGCCCATTTTGGTTCAGTGCCATTTGGATTAGCAGGACACCCAGGGAATTTACAAAGGCACTGGTGGCACATCTGAAACCATGATGGATATTAGTGTCCTTCCAAATCTGGTCCACTAGTCATAGTTTGTCTCAGGCCATGCAGAAGCTATTCTTTTCATTCTAGGAAAGTGTCTTGGTCACACTTGAAGGTGACTATCCCATCTAGCAGTGGACTTGTGGTTGGAATCTTCTGGACCATCCGTAAAGTCTGAAGACCTCCAAATTATCCGAAGGCCAACATAATTACAGCAGATGTCAGCTTATTTAGATGAAAGCACATCATGGGGAGAAACCAGTGCAGCGGACATCACCTTTCTCCGGCAGAAGCATGTTGCAACATACACTGGCTAGAGCTTAGGACAATAAAACTATCATTAGACTTCTTCAGCCTCTATGTAATCAGCTCATGCACATTTTCATAAGTATGGACAACCTGTCAGCAAAAGTTTTTGTGAACAAGAGGACACAAGAGTGACCTGGATGAAGGCTCACCTTTCTGTCAGAACAGAAGATCTGGCAGGAGTCTCTAACCCCCTCAGAAGGATATTGTTCCATAAATCAAAGTGAATCAATGCTAATTCATAATTTGGATGTTGTGTACCAATATAGATAATGGGTAAGTCCCACAATTCTCATTTCTCTCAGCAACTTTGGAATAGCCACCTTAGAGATGGCCTGGCTTACTAGCATGTTGCATGCATCCCCGTCTCCATTTTCTGAAAAGTTTGGGGACAGGAGCAGAAGAGATCTTCATCTTTCTAAGCTGCTTGTTGGTTTTCAGTTCTGATTAATGTGTCAGTTCAGGATCAATGGCGATTTCTTCATTGGAGGGATCTGCTTGTGCATCCTTAACCATCTTTAATTCTTGTTGTGCTTGTGACTAACACGGATGCTCATAAAAAACATTAAATTAAATGCAAGGAAAGCCTTTACACTTTAGCGTATGTACCACAAGTTGGAATGGGCTCTAGACAGTGGATGTATCAAACATGTTCTAGGATTTCTTCAGACCAAGGACCTAGGCCAAGGACATGAATACTAATACTCTGAAATGTTGGACAGCAACACTGAGAATCAACCTGGGGTATAAAGGCGAGTAACCTGTCATTTCTTCAGCTGAAGCAATTGCTAAAAGGGATAACTCTGCTTAACACTCAGGTCATTTGTGGATCACTTACCCCAGAGATTCTTAGGGTTAATATAAATGTTCTTTTGATTACTCATAGCAGAGCTATGCATGATTTGTTTCTGTGTGTGACTGAAAGTGTGTGTGACCTTGATTTGAATCAGGAGGATGACAGCCTGGCAGTTGTGGGATTGGTGATGGTAAGCTTTCGATGCCACCTGCTCTTTTCCTGAAATTCTACCTGCTCTTCTCCATAGGAGTAATAAAGGGAAAAGAAAACACAATCATTGAAATCGGTGGAATCTTTCTTCTTTCTTTCCCCTTTCCCCTTTCTTCTTCCCCTTCCCACCACCACCTGCATGCAGTGGTGGTGGTAAGGGTAGAATTTTGGATCATAACAGGTAGCAGAATAAAGATAAAAAGAAAAGCCTTTCAGAGTGCTGTTTTTTCCCCAAACCAAATTGGGCTGCATGTACTTACTTTGAAATAAGCATTTAGAATACTTTAGTCCTGTCCTAAATTGGAGCCTTATAGTCTTACACAGCCTTACCTTGAATCAATGGCTAATTGCCTGGGGAAAATTTTTTTGAAGCACAGGTGTCAAAGACTGGAATATAACAATGTACGCTTCACTACTAATGTTACTTGAATATTCATTATGTGATCAAAAATGACCAGAAGAGTAACAAAATTAAAGAATGAATATTCTTTAAAAAACCTAATATCTCACAGTCCAATTTTTTGGACTGCTAAGTTGTACATAATGTTTCATGGTCTCAAAATTATAAATATAGTTTAGGATGTCAATATTATGCCTACTTCTGTTTGAAAAAACATCCATTTTGCTGGCCTTCAAAATTTTGAGAGCAGAAAAATATATTTAACTTTGTCTTCTGTGCTTCTAATTCCTGTGCTTGCTGACAGTGGCCAAGCCTAGACTCTCTCCAAAGTTTGCTGCTTTTCTTTCTTTTAATTAAAAAAAAAAGCTATCTGTGGCTAGTATATTGATGTACATAGGGTGTTTCTGTACAGGTATTTTCCAGTGCAACCAGTCAAGATATATTGAAGAACTATTTCCCCCTTCCCCTCTTAATAGATATTTACGGAGGGAAATGGAAGAAGGTGTGGTGAGAAAACATAGGGCAGTTACAAGTGAAGGATGGCATTGTCTGGATCAGGGGGCCAGTTGAAAGGTGCCGGCGGTGGGTGAGGGCCGGCAAGGGAGTGCCGGCGGTGGGTGTGGGCTGGTGGGGGGTGGCGGGCGCACATGCAACAAGTCCCAAACCTCTGAGGCGGGCCGGATAAATGGGCATGGCAGGCCGGATCTGACCCGTGGGCCGTAGTTTGAGGACCCATGGTTTAGATGCGTCTGCCCAACTCATAAAATTCCAGGAATGATGACCAGTTGCACAACAAAATCTTATCTGCATTGACTGGATTAGCATGCCATGATGTTTTATTAACCAACCATTTGTGCAGAAGATGGTTGTTACCCAATATTCAGAATTATGTGCAAAACCCCAGCAAAGGGAGTTAGAAGACAACTCAAAACCCATACTCTTACTCAGATGCTGGGGTGAGGATTGTTGTCTCCCCACCCACAATTGCTAGTTTCATGTGTATACCTGGCAAGGGCAATTAGGGAAATGAGCCAGCTTGCATGGGAGTACATCCACATATTCTACAAGGCAGGCCATTGAAGAATACTCTTAGTTGTTTCAGACTTCCCAAGTAGGGTGGACTTAGAAAGTCAGTAGTTAAATAAACTTGTGCCTCAGGAGTTCTATATTTAACTGGCAAAATGCTGCTTACTTAAGTGAATTACCACAACTGGAAAGTGTTTTTGCTTGTCAGATTTTTGTTGCTTGATTTGAGTCTAATTTTGAAGCTTGAAGTGACTTACAGCTTCAGAGTATATTTGCAGCAGCTCTTTTGATTTTTACTATTTCACAATATTGCTTTGTAATTTTTGAAGTGATGTAGAATTATGTAATTGATGTATATTTCTATTTCAGTAGCTGTTAATGGAAACAGCGCAAATTTGTTAGGTGTTCAGACCATGCAAAGCTTTCCTAAAGTTGCAGCATGCCTAACTGTCAATGTTTAAAAGACCAACCTTCAGTCTCAAATATATATTAAAAATATAGGGAAGTACAGCCTTTACTTTAAATATCTATAGGTAGTAATGGCTTAAACAGTTTTCAGCATCTTTATTATTTGTTAGTCTGTTTAAATTACTTCCTGGTGCATTTCATTCCTATTATTTATTAAATGTCTTCATTGATCAGTAGTCCAAGCTTTCTGGACAGTTTAAGGTATAAGCTAAAACCTTAAAATACAGGATGCCACGATTTTAAAACAATCTACAGGATGTATTATTTTCCTGTGTTGAATGTCTACAGAAAGACAACCCCTGAATGCACACTTGATATGTTCTCTTTTTGTATTTAAAATAGGAGACCATGGCTACTTTGGCTTGTATGCCTTTCACTTTTCTTTTCAAAGTCAGGAGTCAGAAGCAGATTAAGCTTTTGGCAAAACTTCACTACTGGAAGATGGAAGGATGGGTAGTCTTTGTTGATGCTGCATTTACTGCTGCTTCTCTTTATTGGTGTCATTGAGGTGGAATCCAGATGAGTTTTACCTGTTCAGAGTAGAGTTATTTTATAGGAATGGGGAACACAGCTGAGTCATCTGAATAACTTTCTGTGTGCTTGTCAATCTTCAGCGTTTTAATGGATTGCTCTTTTGGTGTGATCTTACCTGTCTCTGGTTATGCCTGAGTAACTCTGCTTATCCTCAGAGTGAAACATATTGGCAAAGACATTAGCATACAAACATTCAGAGAAGTTTTGAAAGCTTGTGTAGTTCAGCTTGCTTAATTTCTCCGTCTCCCTGAAGGTGACACTTCAGACATTGAAGTTAAAGGTGCTTCAGCAATGTATGAACTTCTGTATTCAAATTCTACTATCTAGTAATAGTTTTTGACTCATGGAAGTTGATATTGTAAACATTTTCTCTGTTTTTTAGCCCCTGTGAAATGCTGGCGTGGAACTATGTATTACGTACATACCCAGATGACCCTCTTTTGCAGAACTTATGCCATATAGAATGTATGTACTCTTTTCAAGATGGAAAAACGATTAGTAAAGAGGCTGATTCACAAGCCCCTTCTCCAAAATATGAAAGTGAAGAACTATAAACCTTTTGATTTATTTGTCTTGGACAATTCAAGTCTTAATCTGATGCATCTGTTTTTCCTCATCTTCAGGAGCATCTTCTCCCTTGCACAGTGATTTAACGAGGTTCTGCTCTGCTTGGCATCTCAGAATTAAAATTGAATGTTCTGAGATGTGCATATGTTGTGTAAATCATCTTCTTATATTTTGTTTGGTTCCATTATGTTGAGTTTCCTGAACTATCTAGTCCTTTGAAAAATAAAACTTGATATCGTTACCTGAAAACTTAGTTTTAATGCTTTGAAGCCTTGTCCATTTCATATTCTGCATCTTTCATTACCTGAGTATTATTATTACATTTCTATACCACCTGTAGCCAAAGCTCTCTGGGAAGTTCACAACATTTAAGTCACCCATCCAGATTTCAACCAAGCCCTGCTTAGCTTCCAAAATTAAGTAAGATCAGGCACTTCAGGCTATATGGAAACATTTAATGTGTTTGATGTGCTGCCGCCTCTATCACCATTTCCTGATCTCAATAGTAGATTGGTTCAGAAAATATTTCCTTGGCATTGGCATGATATATGTGAAGATAGCAGAGAATCCTGTACATGGCATCTTCAGGAACATTTCAACAATGCAGAATAGGTTTATTTTCCTGTTTTTGGCCATGTACTGCTTTCAGAAATAAAGGTTGTTATTGTTGCTATTGTAGTTGTTATCTTGCAGTTGCTGTGCTGGATCCTGTTAATGACACAGTATCTTGTATTAGATTCTTGTCGAGATGCTTAAGACAAATCTATTAATACGGAGAACTTCCACTGGTAGGTGGGCAGCCATGAACAGCTGTTCATTTTTTCAAGAAGAATACTGCTGGAGCTGTTTCAGAGCCGAACTTTGATTTGTGGCAGCTTCAAACAGCTTTGTAAGATGGTTATATTGGATGATACGGGAATCTTCACTTTAAACTCTAAACACCCTGAGATCTTCTAGGTTTGACATCCCATTATTTCTGGCCGCAATTGTAAGGACATCTAACTTGTCTCCTAAGGCTTGTTTGTTGCCATGGATAGATCCATCATGATCTGACAGCACAATCCTATACACTTTCAGAAGTAAATTTCTTTTGGTTTAATGGCTCCTAAAGATTAGGATTGCTGCCTTTTTGTCCATCATATACCATACCCCATTTTACTCCAATTATTAAGCTTTTTAAAATTGTGATATTAAAATGCAGCACTGTGCAGGGCATACCTTAGAGATATTGTGGGTTCGGCTCCAGATCAACACCATAAGGCAGGCAAGTCACACAAATTTATTGGTTTTCCAGTGCATATAACAGGTTTGCATTATACTGCAGTCTATTAAGTGTACAATAGCATTATGTCTCAAAAATGTACACAGCTTAACTAAAAAGTAATTTATTACTTTAAAAAAGCAGCTAACCATCTGAGCCTTCAGTGAGTTGTGATCTTTTTGCTGGTGGACGGCCCTCTCTTGATGTTGATGGCTACACACTGATCAGGGTGGTTGTAGCTGATGATTGGGGTGGCTGAGAAGCTCAATAAAACGAGGTATGCCTGTATATAAAATATCTATGCCTGTATATATAACATCACATCATCAAGTGAGTTATCGGAAAGGGAAGCAGACTCCCATTAATTATAGAGATCTTGCAGGAGGAGGAGGAGAACAACCTCTTACAACCATTTAATAGAAATAAACTAAGGAATGGTTTCAAAGTAAGTGGAAGCTTTACACATTCAGAACCAGGAGCTTTTATCAACTCAAGTGTTCTTTACGTTAGACCTTTTAATGAAGTAGGAATACTACAGCAATACCACATTTAACTTATAAAGTAATTGAGCTTCTGTTACGGACACAAAGATGAATGTAGGTTTACCTTGAAAAAGTCTGAGGACTTGGTTTGTTCCTTCCTGTTTGGTGTTGTACAAAAAAGGCAATGGAGCCGAGTTTCAGTCAGTGTTAAAACGCTATTTCCCACTAGATATAAAAGTATAGAATTGTCTCAGTATTTGGAGGATGTGGAATAGAATACACCCTGTGTACTGTAGACCAGATTTCTATTACAAGTAGATAAGTTGGGTTCAGAAACAGAAATGTGAAAAAGAAGCAAGCTTTGGAGTTTGGCTGGTTGTGGTTTATTTTAAATTGCTTAACATCAGCTAGTGTGGGGGTAAGAACCTTATTATATCTTCTGTAGATTTAAAGGGATGATAGTGTTCCATGACAAAGCATGCTCATTGACAAAATTTTAGCCAGAAATAGTTAAAAGTTTTGGCATTATTTGTCACTTCAATAGTCCATTGGGGTTTTTGCTTCAACAAATGCAGTTGAATCAGGAGTACAAGAAAGTGGTTATTTAGTGCATGCTTCTATTTTTAAAGGATTTAATATTTTAATTGGAAAATTAGAAATTACATTCTTAAACAATAAATGATGATTAACCCATGTTGCATACCAGTGATACATTTTTTTTTTTTTCAATGTGGAAATACTCTTGAAGGCTGCTTTGTAGCAAACCATGAAATTGAACATCACTACAGGAGACCCTTGCTAACCCACACTGGATTAGTAGTGATAAATCCCTCTGACACTTTTCAATGAGATTTAAGAATTTATTTATTTATTTAAAACATTTTTATGCCACCCCCATCGCAACAAAGCCTCGGGGCGGCTCACAACAGAAACGAAATACATAAATAACAATATAACAATAAAAAATTATTTAAAAACCTCTGGTTTTCAGAATAAAATGATAGCTATGCCAAGTTCTAGGAAGGTGTGAGCTTGCTGCATTGCTTTCATCATGTAATAAGTACAGAGATTGTTATTAATGTTGTACTAAATTCAGCCTGAAGGGAAGCTGTTGATAAAGTTAAGCTTCGTTTGAGTTTGGATGCTGATTGAGTCTCCCATTTGCAGAAGGCACTGAGATTCAGCAGAGCTTGTGACAGGAGGAGGTGGGAGAAAGCAGAGGTGTTTTTCATATTTCCTGCACACTTAAATGCCACCTTCTAGGCTCTTCTGGTAGATCCCCAGTCCTGTAAGGAACCTTTTCAGGGGCTTCAAGGACAAGAAGGAATTTGTGAATGCAGCCTCGGCCCCCTTTTCTCTAGTGGTAGAATCCTTTGAGTGGAGTTCCATTTGCAGGAACTCCGGATATAAACCTTCACTGAAATCAAAATTTATTTTGTATAAAATTCATGTGGGAAAGAAGGTGGATACAACTAGTAGTGTTTTATACAGAGAGAAGAAAAGAACTGGTTAAAATAGTAATCAAAAGGACAGATGACATCCCTATGAAGTTCTAAACAGTTTGGGGGCAGGAAACCTGAAGAACTGCCTCCTCTAACCTGAGTCAGCCTGCCCTTCACAGCTACCCTCTGCGGTTTTGCTGTGGCCCAGTACCTTTAGATGCATGGTTGGTCAGGAATCAGGCAGGACCCTTTGGAATAAATTTCTTGAGGAAGCCTTCTCCTTATCTCTTTTCATCTGTACCAGGTAGTACATGTCAGCTTCACAAACACATTAATTTTCTCCATCTTGGGGTGATTTTAGTTTTTTTCTGATTTTTACCTCTCTATTTTATTGGTTTTATTGTATAACCATGTTTTGATTATATAGTATTTTGAATGCATATTGCAGCACTCTTGTATGGATCAGAGCTTTTTGCTGTAGGAACAAAAAGAAAAGGTAAGGACAAATTAGGACTGAGATATTTGAACAGTCTGGCAAAGTGAGATTTATGTTTGGTATGAATATATTTTAGCATAAAGCCAACATCGTCTTTGAAAATACGTGCCAGTATAGCAAGGCCATTTGCTAAGTTTAGGCCTCTTCTTAATGTGATTTAGTGATGCAGTAAACAGATGTGTTCAGTTCGCACAACAATTGATTTGCTGCTTAAATATGTCTTCCTTATGGGATGAACCATGAAAAAAAAATCCTTGCATTCAGAGGAACAAAATCTTTCATTATTTCAGTATTGCCAATGTTATTAGTGCCATGTGTGCAAAAACAGTGTTTGTGGTTTTAATAAGCAATTTACAATGAGGGCTGCCTGAAATATGTCATACAGGCTGCACTTTCCACTGGATAGTGCAAGTAGTATCTTCGGTTAGATGTAAATTCTCTCTCAAATAGCTGTAACTTTATATTATGACCTTGCCTTTTTTCCCCATGGCTCTGCAAATGCTAGTTCTGTATTTTTACTGAATTGTGCTCAATGCTTTCATTTTTGTGTCTTGCAGCATCTTAGATTTTTCCTGTGAGCAGCACTAACCAAAAATTAGGGCAGATGTTGTAGCCACTAGATCAACATTTTAGATCGAATATTTTAAATCAAGATGGAAACTGTAGACTGAATGAATGAGTCATTGATAGGTGCTGCAGGTGTGAGTTCACAGCTTAGAATCTGGCCTGATGAAACATTGGCCAGTCCCCATTTTTGAAAACATAAAATCTGACTATAACCATCCTGGATGATTATGATGTCTGTTCTTCAGTCCAACTATCTGATGTCCAGATTCTGTCCCTTTATTCTTTTGCATAGAGTGGCCTCTCTCTTCTTCTCCCAGAACTGTCACTTTTTAATCCTTTATAATTCACTTATGTAATTCATCTGTTGTTCTATATCAGGGGTCCTCAAACTTTTCCACCAGGGAGCCAGCTGAAAGGTTCTGGTGCTGGGCGCGGGCCGGAAAGGTGGTGCTGGCGGTGCGTGCAGGGCGGGATGGGGTGGCACGTGCGGGCATGTGTACTGAGGTGGGGGTAGGCACGCAACGTGAGGTAGGCGCACAAGGCAGCAGCTTGCTCACTGGAGATCATTTTCTCCAAGCAAACTGCTGCCTCCCTGTGTGCGGGGCGCGGTGGGCGGCGGCAGGTCCACATGGGCATGGCGGGCCAGATAAATGTGCATGGCAGGGCGCATCCTGCCCCCGGGCCGTAGTTTGAGGACCCATGTTCTATATTATGTCTTTCCCTTGGCTTAACTGCTACATCTAAGCTTTCGGTGAAATCAGTGTCTCTTATTGGTAATTAACTCAGTGAGGGCAAATACATTTAGATTCAGTCCAGACAAAGCAGATGCCTTTGGTTAATAGGGAAGCAGACCAGACAATGAGTTCAACCGGTCTTAGATGGGGTTGGATTCCCATGGAAGACTCGGGTACACAATCTACATGTGCATTGGGTTTGGGTTACCAGGAACACTTTGTACAACCAAGTCTAATGTATTAACTGTTCCTGTTCTTGGGAATGACTTGCCTAGCCATTGTGAGTAATGCCCTGATTTCATCTTGTGTGGCCCATCATAACATTTTCTGTATACCTGTACAGAGTATGTAGAAAAGTTTGTGATTCAGAATGCTGCAGCCAGAATATTGACTTGGGCCAGCCTCACTGTTGCTTGGAAACAGATCAGTAACAATTTGAAGTGCTGGTTATGACCAAGAAAGATCTTCATGACTTGGGAACCATCAAAAAGACCACAATCCCAGTAAGCCTGCCTGGTTTTAAGATTCTGAGCAAAACTCCTTTCTTCCCACAAAAATTTGATTCATAGCAGGAGCTTCCAGGTGGGGTCTTCTTGTTGGCTTCTCCTAAACTCTAGAATTCCTAGAGGACAGGAGAGCCTTGTGTTTCATGGAATTCTGTTGAAAGGCAAAAATATTTCATTTGGAACAGCCTTTGGTACCTAAAGGTCCAGTCCTTTGGATTGCATGCTCCATTGTTAATCTCCAAACCTTAAGCATCCTCTGCAGTAATGATCAACAGCCTCTGAGGTAGGTTGGGCTGAGAGATTGCAGCTGGCCCAAAGTAACCCAGTGAGCTCCATGACCAAGCAGAAGCTAGAACCCAGATTGCCTGTGTCCCAGTCCTATACTCTGAACCACTATACCGTGCTGGCTCTCTCATTCAGTGGAAAGGCAGGATATAAAATACTGTATGCAAATAACGCAAGGCGTATTTCAGAGTGTGGTCCATTCTGCAGTGTCATCTTTAGTCATATTGCTGCTGCTTGCTTTCTATGGTTGTTTGCAAAATTGCTGGTGGTTTCATCTATGTGTGCATTGTTTAATAAAACAATTGTCACTATAACCTGGAAAAAAGACAGGGTGGTGGCTGTGGAACTGGGAGCTGAACTTTGATGCAAGGGAAAACAAAAAACAGTACTAAAAATTTTGGAGCCATCCATGCTATATGTATGCTCAAGGAATCAACAAGGTGGATCAACAAGCTTGTAAATCTAATCAGTTTAGAGCCTTTAGACTTGAATTGAAATGTCTCTGTAAAACATTTCCAGTCATTCTTATCTGTAAATTCTTGAACAGCATTGCATACCAAAACAATTAAACTCAAATTGAGTTTAGGCTTCATATTGAAGTGATTACATTTAATCAAAATTCTCCCCATGATTAAAATCCTTTAATTGTATAGGAGAAGTTTACCTGACTAAGATTACCTGTTCTCTTTGGGGAAACAAAAAGACAAGACAAAACTTTTTGTCCTTTGTGTTTGATACTGTACCTGCCAGCTTTGTGTTGTATTCAAATATAATACTGAAAGCTGAAACTCTTTATGTGATGCATTGTGACATGTTTGTAAGAATTGTTGTACTTCCATGAAGAGAAGGTACGGCCCATTCCCTTTTCATCCTGCACTCCCTGCAGTTGCTCCCCTGAACAGATTTTCAAAGGGAAACAGGAGTAGATGAACATTCCCCCCATTTCTACCACATCCTGGGAAATACTTTGTAGAGACTGGAGTGCAGTAATAATTTAATGACAGTTATTGGGAAAGTCTTAAGATTAGTGCTGATGGATTTACCAAGCTACTGCACAGAACAGCCAAGTTTTTGATTATCAAAATATATCTACTGAAGTTTGGGAAGTTGCACTTCAGAAATGATAAATAATGGCTCCATGGCTGCTTAAAATTTTATGAAAAAAATAGAATGCTATTATTTCCAAAGCGCATCCAGTAATCAATATGTTTAATAAGTGAGGTATTAAAAATTACTTTTAAGATTAGTGTGGTTGTCCTTTTGTCCCCAAGTGTAGAATATTTTAACTGCCTTTTACTAATTATAATTCTTTTTTCCCCTTTTTTAATCATCAGGACAGAGTTTAGGATATGGATTTGTGAACTACATTGACCCGAAGGATGCTGAAAAGGCAATCAATACTCTGAACGGATTGAGACTCCAAACCAAAACTATAAAAGTATGTAGAAATTTAAAAGAAAATATTTGTTCTTGAATTTACATGTTACTAACCTGTCTTACTTGCTTCCTGAGGCTGCCTGGTTTTAGATCTAGTGCTGGCTTACTATTTTATTACTAAGGACAAAAAAGCATAATTCTTTCCCTGCTGGAACATTTCCTACATGTTCTCTCCACTCCCCTCATTGCCTCTGCCTTTCCAGTTTGTTTCATTATTTAAAATCATGTTGAAATGCTCCTCATCTGTCCATTGCCCTGGTATTGCAATCCATGTGTAATCCAAGACATCGTGCATTAAATCATAACATCACAATAAAACCAAAAGGCAGGAATTTTTCCACCAGATACAGCATTTCCTAATCTAACTAGGAAATGAAATGGGAAACAATTCTTCAAAGGGTAAAAGTTAGCCAAATTTTTCTTCTTCATACCAAAAATCCCTTCATATTACATTGCCAAATTGACTATTAATATGTTTATGTATAATTATTACCTGTCAGGGGAATATAGATCTTTAAAAAAAAACCTTCAAATTCAGTATGTAGATTTTTCTTCCCAAACTGCAATATTTAAAAATTGTAGATGCATTATGATTAAGAAGGAATTAATAGAAAATTGAAAAATCCCTTCTCTGCTTCAAAGGTCGAATAATTGCCAATAGTATAACTGTGCAGTTAAGGAATTTTTTTATTGCTACATTTAGCATTTAGAAGAATGAATGCCATAAAGGAATTCAGTTCAAAGGGCATTGAAGGCTAAAACCCTTCCTCCTTTTCTTGCTTTATATTAATGGAAATACTGTTTTAAACATGATGTCTTATTTTGAAGTTAAAAACATAATTAACAACAGGAAGAACACAATGTTAAAAGAGGCACCCTGTGATTTAAAATAGATTGCATCATGGTAAAGTCCATTATCTGGCATCTCTTATTCTTGCAGAGTTAGCTACTTCCAAACAAACATGCTACTATAATATTTTATTCAAATGCCATCCATATTTATTGCAAATGCTTGAATGTGGCTTCAGAAGGTTTGAACAACAACTATCTGAGCTTATGCATGCCGCTTGAACAGAAAATAGCACTATCTCCCTTTAGTGTATATATTTGCAAAAGCATATCAGTAGGAAGTAATCTTAGGTAGATGACAGTTTTTAATGGTGATCTTTTCCATTAGCTAATGTGTCAAGAGAACTGTGAAATATGTATGCATTGTATAAAATCCCTTTAGAACATCTGAAGGAAATGAACTGTGAAGGTGAGGAAGACGCACCCTCGCAACCTCTGTGTTTTGTTCCTTCCATATTAAAGAACATTGATCCTAGTGAGTGGCAAAAGGAGATCCTATTTGGAGGTTTAATTAAAATGAGTGAATTTTATTGATGCTATCAATCAGCAGAGATTGAGGGAAAGGGCTTGGTGCCAAACCATTTAGTGCTCTTGACAGGGTAATTAAATACCACAGGACTGTAGTCTCAAGATAAAGTGAAGTGCTGCTGCAGATGTGAGGGAGAATAACAATTTGTATTGGATCAAAAGAAAGGTGTTTTTTCCCTTTCTGGGTATGGTAGGTGGGGATTAAAATCATCATCAGAACTGTTTTGTTTTAGTTACATTATTGCTTGCACTTGGCAACAGCTGTGAACTGCTGTATGATCTTATACAAAGAACAGTGCAGGACTATTTTGAAATCTAAAATAAGTGGTTTTCTCATACCTCTAGTTTGCAGAATAAGCTCTCTTCCCTTTAATATAGTTCAGGTTAAAGCCACTCATAAGAGAGGTTACTACTTCTAGCTCCCTCCCTGTGGGGAGGGGGGTTGGAATTTTGGGGGGATGTGGTTTGACACCCCCTTTCCAGAGTATTGTGGCCCTGATCTGAATTGGGGAGTGGCATTGGATCTGTTGGGTTAATGAAACAAACATACATTGCTCTGGAAATTTGCTTGTGTGCCTTTTTGACAAAGCTAATATACCAACTAGTTGATCTGAGCAAAGGAAAGCAAAATGAAAGGCTGAAATTCAGGAAGACCTAAGTTCTTTTTGGAAATGTTGGATTAAGATCATCGCTATGGTTTTCTATGCATGTATCTCTCAAACAAGCACAAGTGGGCATTGTTTGCCTGCGTAGCAAGCATAGCATTTCCAGTAATTGTTGGGCATTCTTAAAGTCGTGTTTACCTTAAGAGCCTAGTTTGTGCCTGGCAAGAATGTATTTCGAGGACTTGTCTATATTAGATGCCTCCTCTCTAAAAAGATGAGAGAATGGATAAGAAATAATTACCATTTTCTCTCATTTCTCCACACAGCTATGTATATGCTCTTTGTCAAAGTATACAAGGCTATCTGAAAGCAAAGCAGACTTCCAGTTCCCTGTAGCTAGAGCAGCACGCAGCACCAGCTTGAGTTGCTGAACTACATCTTTTTTTAGTCTTTCTAGCCATCACAATCAGAAAAATTAGGCCTTTATTCTAGCTTCTCAAGAATGCTAGCTTTACAGTAAGAAATGTTAGTTGAGCTGCATTAAGGTAAAAGCCCAACCCTATTTGTTTATCAATTGATAAACAAAATTTGAGGTTTGTTGTCCACTTTGCCGGTTGATCTTCTAACCCTGCTACTAGCTGTTTGATGACCAGTATCTGACAATTGTCTGAAGAGAAGTAATCAGCTTTCAATTACTTTGCTGAGTGCTTCTCACTGGCATTGGTAGGAGAGGATCACATTCTGTTAGCCCATAATGAAGTTCCATTGCACCATGATATTGCAGCAAAACAGAAAGGATTTCAAAACAGGTATCTGCTTCATCAGAGTAAGTTAAATTATGTATTAATAACTCAGTAAGGATTTAAGTTAAGGCACACACACAATCATTTTTGGACTGATTCTATTCATTCAATGCCTTTTGACTTAAATTTCCTTTTCCAATTTGTAAGAATAATCTCCCCCCACCCCACAAAAATATTCTGCAATTGTATTGGAACTCTGAGTGTAAGCAATACTTACCTTTTACAATCCAAAATCTAACATGTGGGGATTCTTGCCAATAAAGATAGTATTTTGATTTCTAGTCCAAGTAATGTTGTTACAAACCTGAAGAAGGAATGACTGCAGAAAGGGCCATAGCTCAGTGGTGAAAGGACCCAAGTTGTGTCCCTGGCATCTCCTGGTAAAACTGATAAAGCCCCTCCTTGAAACCCCACTGAGCTGCAGCCACTCACTGTCTACAGTAATGGGCTAGAAGTAGCAAAGATTTTATTGAGTACATGCTGGCATGAACATTCTTGGCATAAATGTAATAAGCTTGTGTCTACCAGTGTTGCAGTTTAAATCACTGCAACTCTATCCCATAGAATTTGCAGAAGATAGTCTAGGCTTAATTTTTAATCAGAATTCAGGATGAGGCAGAGGGTCTAACATTTCAACTTCATGGAGTTCACATCTGACTATCCTGAGTACAAACTTGCTCATTTTTTTTAAAAAAAAGTAGGCTTCATCAAATTTTCACAGTAAGCATGCATAGGATCTATGTAAAACGATTCAGTGTTCACCTGACGAAGTCTTTCTGCCAGCCGTAATTTTATCTTGTGGATTTTAGTAAGAAGCAACCTTATGCATACTTACCTGGAAGTAAGTCACACCAAAATCATATTTACTTCCATATAGACTTGTATAGAATTGCTTTATAGATGGTATAAAAAGTATTAACTATTTCCAAATTTTTGGTTACTATCGGTGCAGAAATACAGACAATACAGGCTGGTGTCTCCTGTGTCGTTGGGACTCCTCATCTGTTGCAGCTTTTACTTTGAACTTAATTGGAGCAACCCCTGGTGCTGGACACCTATAAAGCTCTGAATAAATGCTGCAAGCAATGAAGAGCCCTTCAAAGGGACTGTTTTCTTTTTTTCTTGAGCTCATTACCTGTTGCATGCGTGCACCAGCATGCATTCTCTTCTATGCATGTACAAAACATGTGCAGGGTTATCTTCATGGGTATCACTGAGTCTGAAACCTGATTAGATGAATCCTGCTAGGTAGGTCCAAATTGTGGGAGGGCACCAAAAACTTCTCTTTTTCTGTCAGTTGCCAAGGTGTGTAAGGTGAGACCTTGATTATTCTCTGTGATCAATTCATTTGTATTTATTTTGTCTTGATTCTGAGTTGTGGCATGCACTTGTCCTTTCTTAAGGGCTTTATTTTTTTTAGATCTGCAAGGCCTAAGGATTTTGATAAGAAAAAAATTGACAAAAATGCAAGAGCAGAACTTTCTCTAGAGTTTCATCAGATGACAAAAAGTTACTGTTTTGAGGGCATTATTTAAGAACAGAATTTATTATAAAGTCCTTAGTCTGTAGACCTAATCTTTTAAATCTAAATCTGCCGAACACATTGATATTGTTCAGATAGCAGGAGATTGGGTAAAAACCGAGTGTCAAAATGCTTGAAACATGGTGAGTTCTTCCTCTTGTGTAGAACTTGGATACCTTCAAGAACAGTGAATGTGATGCTGCGTCTTTATGGCTTAGTGAGTCAATAGCAAGCATTGTCGTTCTCCTTCTGAGCCTGTAGAGGAACAAGGCAATTAAAAGATGTATTCACCACTGGTGAAAACAGCCTTATTTGTGAGCCTGTAATTTCGTAATTGCTTTTCTAAACAAATAAAAATTCTGATTTGCAAGATGGAGAAGGGCTTTTAGACCCTATTTTTCCCTACGATAAAAGTTGGAATTAGTTGCAGACAGAAGTTTTTTGCCTGGTTGGTTGCAACAACCACTTAATATGCATGTCTGTTCAGGATCTGTATAAATAACATTGTAAGTGATCTACATTATCCTTGTTTCTCAATATGTTACATCAGTAGGGACTTTAAATGTCTATATTTGAATTGAGCTATACTGGCTTGCACTTCATTTGTTGCATACGCTTCTGAACAGCTGTTTAGAAGGGAAGTGAAAACTTTCCACTTCCTTTCAGCAGGCCTCTATGAAATACAATTTTCATTATGCACTATTTCGTTTGACAGATTTTCACTGACTGCACTCTATCATGATTCTTGGTTTACAGTTTTTATCATTTTATTTGAAATGTTATGGTTTTGAATAATACTTTGGTCCAGCCTGGATAGAAAGTAAAGAAAGATCTATTACATATATATACTAAAATAACCTGAAATAGATATGAAGTCAGATCCACTTGTCTTGGTCCCATTGGCTGGAACTACAGTCTCAGCAGTTTAACCCTTAAGGTTTGCCATCAGCACAGCAACATGGCCTGCTTGTTTAGCTCCAGGAGAACAAGGTCCTTATCAGAAGAGCCTTCTTGCAAGAGTAGCTCATCTGTCTGCCTGGATCACAGGGTTTAAGGAACTGTAACTTTGCAATAAAGCTATAGTTTGGCAGTTATCTGTGGTCTCTCCATTTTTGTGAATTTTAAATAAGTAGCTTTCTTTTTAATTGCTAATTTATACTTCTTGATACCTTGGGATTCCCCTAAGTAGGTAGAAACAGCTCCCTTAGTTCTGTATAGTCTCATTTTGCCTCCAGATTCATAGGTATTTTGTTTGCAATTAGAGTGATGATTCAGTGGACTGATTAATTTCATACTAACTGGAACCTTCAAAGCAGAAATTACACACTCAGGTATTCCGTATGATTACCACAAATTCAAACTGTCAGTGGGGGAGCTAACCCACGATTTGAGCCCTTCACAGACAGCCCTAAAACATACTGTCCTCCTGGATTGGCATGCATTGTAATAGCTGTACTTTTGACCCTAATACATGTGCTGAAAATGATCAGCTTCTATGCTAAATTAGAAGTCAGAATTAAAAATAAACTTTACAGGCCTCTACTCATTATGTTTTACACATGACAGATAAAGAATGTTCAGCGGTTCTTAAAGCAGCCTGACTTCGTTCTTTTGGCAGTTTGGAACACAATCGCATGCACATAAAGAAGAAAATCCTATGATGCCCACCATTCTTAAAGTAGTCATTCTGGCTGGGGCAGGCTAGGACTAGTGGAACTACTGCCTAACCATGCATGGGATTGCAATTTTAAATGCTTAGAAAAGGAAATCTGACTTACTCAGTCTCAAATATTATAGTGTTCCAATTAAAACAAATGAGGGGACAGTTCTGCTAGTCCTGTACATATATTTAACTGAGCAGACTTGGTATCTAGTTCCTAAAGAGCGATAAGCTTCTAAAAGGAAGCATATTGTATTGCAGAAATAAAATAATTGTGTTTTATTGCAGTTGGAGTTGGGAGGGGCCTATAATGCCATTGAGTCCAACCCACTGCTCTCCTTCCACATGCCACCCATCTGGCTGCAGGCCTGCACCTTTCCAGCCTAACAGAGGTGGTCCAACAACATGCTAGGCCAATGTGCAGCTATGAAAAATCTAGTTGATGGAGCAAGTGTTTGAATATCAGTCAAAATAATCTAACTGCAAGATAATAAATTCAAAATCTGATGTTCTGCAGTCAACCACAGAATTTCATTCAATGTTAGATGGATACAAAATATCTTCTGACTGTGGGGTGCCTCCTCCCACAAAGAAGTAACTGCTGGATCCCACTGGAACATACATTCAAAGGAAGGATTAGCTGAATTCAATGCATTAAGGTTTTAAAGGTTTTTGCCATGTCCAATAGGCACACAGCGAGTCCTTTTGCATAATAAAACACAGCCTAAGATCTATTGACGCAACAGATGCCAAAGTAGCCATCTCCTGAGCAGACATTTTGTGCTGGGCCTCTCAACAGTTTCTCATTCTCATATCTCTGGCTGAAAAGTTTTGAGGTTCCTGGAACAATTTCTAGAGAAGGGAATAGTGAAGGACATTCGTTCTCATTTTGGTCTTTTATGTTGCTGTTACATTGTTGCCGTTAAGTCATCTCCATCTGATGGTGACCTAAAAATGAAAGCCCCCCCCCAAATGTTCTCTCCATGCTTAGCTGTTTGCCTTTTATATAATAGAAGGTTAGTGATTAAGTTAAGGCCTCCATGGTTTTGCCGACCTATTCCTGATTTTTTAAAGTAACTTTTGCTTTTGTGGAAGGGCATAAAACAAATATTATCTTCTCTGCCATTTTGATTTCTCCTTTTGTGGTAGATACTGAATATTAATGGAAGGTTAAAGGATGGGAGCTATGGAGCAGCTGTGAGAGCCTTACTGGGGCCTGAGAAAATTGTGGTGGAGGAAAGCACCCAGTGGAGTGGGTGCAAGAGGCACACTAGGCTCCGTGGTCTCACCATGCTCAGCATTTTAGAAATATTATACTGTTTTACACCTTCACTGTAGATCTTTATTAGGAAAGTATTTTTTCTGTTAATGTTTTGCTTTACCAGTGAAAAAGTTGCAAACAACAGTATTCTGCTCTAGGCAAATAAACCATAATAGCCCTGTTCAGGCATTCTGTATGAAAATAGGCCAGCATGTCTTGAGATGCTCCACCTTCATTGCATGCATCACCCTCTACTTGTGGCGGACAACTGTCTGAAAAGGAGGCTATCTATGGAGGTTGTCCACGTGAGTCAGAATGCCGCTCCCCCCCTCCCCTGGTGCCCAGTTCTCTTATTTGATGGAAGGAGTGAAAGAGAGAAGTGGGGCCGGAGTGTTCCATCTCATCGCATGCTTGTCCCATTTAGGTACAGAATGCCTGTTCTCTTTCACAAACTGCTCTAATTCTGTTGTAGCCAAATGCTTGGGGACTGCTGCATTAGGGGTAAAACAGCATAATCTATTTTCATCAAAGGTTTGTTTGTTTATAAAACTTGTATGCTGTCCAATTACTAACGTGTCTGGATGGCTAACAGCATAAATAAATTGACGACCCACTCTGGCTGCAAATTCATAAAATACAATAATAAAATTCAATATTAAAACATATTAAAATATTGATTAAATAAAAAGGTCTTAACCTGGTGCCAAAAAAACCTAATGACGGTGCCAGGCGGACCTCTCTGTGTGTCAGTGTTCTAACAGGAAATCGTACAGGGATCTTAGTTGTGGTTTCAAACTATGCATTTAGGCCTATCATTCTGTCAAATAAAAATATATCTACACTTAGATTGGCAATTCTGAATTCATGTTAGAAGTGGTGTTCAGCATATATCCTCTTAAATATGTTTAAATTATGAACTTTAAAAGCCTAGCTTTGAACATCATGCTTGCATTTTTTAAAATTGATGCTGCATAAACTTGATGTGGAGACCTTTGTTTTGCTAGTATTTATCAGTTGCAAAACAGCACTGAAAATGTTTAGATGCAGTTTGTATCCAATCTATTGTGACATAGCATAAGCATGCTGGTAAGGAAGGCACATTTTGTTGTCCATGTAGGAACATCATGGAATTATTAGGCAGTAAATAGGGCTGAGGATCATTAGACTGTGTCTCCCTTGCAGCACTGAAAGGATTGGACTAGCCTTTGGGGGGCTTGAAAAACAAATTTAAGTTGCCAGTGCTGTTCACAAGTACAGTTTTTGTAACAACTCAGAATTGCAAAACTCTTCTATTATGTTCTACATAGAATAATTTTGAAAGGACATCATTATAAATCTCCAGGCGTAGCTGTGTGTAGCAGTCTTTATATCCAGCCCATTTCCAGGGATGTGGGGTGAAAAAATTTTCCACAGAAAATTATCCAGTGCTTTTCCCTCTCACAATTTTTTTTAAATCTAAGTTTGTATGAGAACAGTTCAACCATTTCAAAGATGTGGAGCACAAAATGTTTCTCACCATGTTGTGCACAGTTTTTTGGGTTACTAAAATACTTGTGTATGTCAACAATTTTATACTTTCAAGGGTGTATATTTAAACAGCGCCAGGGAAGTTCATGCTATTTAAAATTTTAGAACTATTCCAATAAATTATACACAGCATGTTTATCTCATATTAAGTTATTAATGTGATCAATCCCCCCCTTAGATATTTCAGTCAAATGCTTGTGTATAAGGACAAACAAAACATGGGGTATTTTTATCTTTTAGCTTTGTTTACTCAGTATGATTATTTAAGTGGGTAGAACAAGAGCAGTCCTGTGGTCCCAGAAGGTTTTCCAGGGACCAGAAGATGGTGTGGACCCCCTCTCCCAGCATCCCCCCCCCACCTCAAGACAGTAGACACAGCAATGACCTCAGGAAGACTCTGGATCCCCCATGCCTTCCCTATAGCTGTGGGAAGCTTTGTGGTAGACTGAGGCTGCTGTTGAGCCTTCATTCTTCAGGTGGAGTGGGAAATGAAATGTCTCTGTCATCTTGCTTTTTCATCCTGCCGGACTTTAGACATGTGAAGGGCTTTGAAGCATCTCTGTCTAAAGCCTGGTGGGAGAGAGAATGAAATGGAGTGGCTGAAATTGGCAGGTGGTAGAAGAGACACAGATACACAGGTACTACCTTTCTGAACCCTGCTCCCCATCCATTTTCCTGTTGTTCATTCCCTCTGGGCAGCCAGCTACAGAACCAAAGGCAGCCCTATGAGAATATTTTGCTTAGATCCAGAGAGCTGTTTTGCGAGTGGATGGCATATTTGCTCAGGGAAGAGCTCTGGGGGTCCCTTAGAAGTAGTTGCTAGTGGTCACTGATGGCTCCAGTAGCAGGGGAATTGGCAGTCCATGCTGCACAAGCAGCAAATGTATACATCTAAGTTTTGAAAGGGCTAGACAACTTAAAAACAAGCAAAGCTGTTTTTTTTAAAGGTGGAATTTCCTTGGTGTATTGTATAAGTGAGTTACATAACTGCCCAAGTGAAATTTTAATGTGGTAAAGTCTTCAACAATTCCAGATCTTATATTAATTTCGGGCAGTTTGATGGAGATAAATGAAATACTACAAGAAATAATTTACCTGGCTTCACTTAACAAAGAACTTGATGTAATTTTGGCAAAAAGAAGCCATTACTTTAAGCTAAAAGCAGCAGCCTCTCTGCTGAAGCAGAACTTGGATATTAACTTCAAGAGAATTTAAGTACACAGAGAAAAATATATTTTTCTATTAAGCAGTGTTACATGTTCATAGTTAACTATACTGTACTCTTGTCATAAGAGGGCTCTCTGGTTAAACTTGAGTACATAGATCTTTGCAAAAAGAAAATAAGATGAAGTTAAATTCCTATAACAAGAAACAACCTGGAAAGTTTTTTCACACAGTAATTGGAAAAGGTACTTGAAAATTGTACTCCCGTATCAGGGCTAGCTGATCTCACTTGCCCTGCATGTGGTGGGAGATGGTACATGGCTGTGTAACTTAATGTGCAAGGAATCCAGTGCTGGGTGGTGAGGATGAAAATCAAATGGATTTTCTCTACTTATCCCCATGGCTTGCATTCCACCAACCCTGTGCTCATGTCCGTTTGATCTGGTGGATGTTAAGCCAACAAGCAGACTTCCATTTTTAAAATGGGCCATGATTTGCATAATTGTTTAAAACTGGGGGAAATTGTGCAAACCTCAGGCCTCACTCCATAATTTGCAGAAGCTTGCATGAATTGTGCAAATTGCTCAATTAAATGTCAAAGAATTCAAGATGGCCTAGTTGGATTGTATGTATATCCTGTGAAAAGAGTGGTTTCCATATTAAATGTTACCATAAGAAAAACAACTTGAATCTGAAGTAGTCCCCTATTTGTGCAGTGTGCACTAGAGATAGGCAGTTCTTAGCCTCAAATTTGCACCAATATTTTGAGCAGTTTCCAGCAAGCTAGAGTACCCCCTTTCCCACTCCACTTGCTTTTGGTTGTCAGGTCAGAAAAATGTGGAAGGTAGCTAGTTCTGTACCAAAGCCTTTAAATGCACTATGGAGAGAAAATTTAACTCAAGTGCTAAATGTGTTTTCTTCTCATAATTTTCAACTTAAAATAGAAACAGGCTTTATAATCCCTAATAATGGGCCTTAGTAGCAGGGTGACAGACATCTCTTTTCTAGCAAATGAGATTTTCCATGGAACAAACAATAAGGTCTACCATGCAACCTAATATTATGGCATACACTTGGAAAGAAAGTTCTTAGTTTAGGCTTCACCTTTTTACATTTTTATATGAAGGTGGCAGTGGTGTGATTTCATTTCCCCATCCATTCTAATGCAGCAGTCTTCATGAAGAACTGGACCTGTTTTATTTTCTCATTCCACAGGTTTCCTATGCGCGACCAAGTTCAGCTTCTATTAGAGATGCAAATCTGTATGTCAGTGGCCTCCCAAAAACTATGACTCAGAAAGAACTGGAGCAGCTGTTCTCCCAGTATGGACGTATTATTACTTCCCGTATTCTAGTTGACCAAGTCACTGGTAAGTAGAAAGCTGCTCTACACTCTTTCAGCCTGGCAGGTTCCACAGTATTCCTTCCAATACAGCAGTCTTGCTTCCAGAACATATCCAAGGCACATGTGGGCCAGAAAATACAATTTTCTGCTGAAATTGTTCATAAATATGCATGTCCAAAAACACATTGTTGAGTGTAGTCAGCCAGCCAGCCTGAGTCATTTCCACCTTGGAGGTGCAGGTATGAAGACTGTTTCATGCCTTGTAACAAATTTACAGCTTCTGTGATCTTCATTTCCAAGACACTGAGTGGAAATAGCCCCTTTGTTCCTTATGAAATGCTTATACACAGTCTTTAAAATAATAATGATAACAGCAAGAGAAAGCAGAATCTTACATGGAAGTGCTCAGCAGTTCTCTTAGGCCAAGACTACACAAACTCCAAACTGAGGCATTTTTTTTAAGTTGCATTATCCTGCTGAAGAAAATATTAACTGTTAGAGCCAGAGGAAAACAAATCTACTGGGTTTTTTTAAGTATGAAAGGCATATTGATTTGATGCAGACATACTGAACAGTTCATTTGTTTCAAACTCATTCTTGCTTCTCCAGGCAGTGCCAACTTAGCGGGCACATTTTCTTTCTCTCCTCCAAAAGGAAAAGACAAATCCATTAGGGAGGCTGGTGTATAGGGTGCATCCTTCCTCATTTTCAAGAGTTTAAGAATGTTTTATTCTGTGTATTTTAAGATCCTAGGAAAATAGGAAGCAGGCTTTTACTTTCAAAAAAGACTTGCATAATCTCCAGGTGTCACAGCCTTGACCACCTAGTCTTCATTGACCCAAATGCACTTTCCAGAATGGCTTCACAAATTTGTGAGCATCTTCTTCTTTGGATAGAATGAGAGATATTTGAATATCAAGTATTGCCTTCATTTCACAGCAAAAATTTAAAATAGGGTGTACCTGTTTCAAATCAATGAGAAGAAACCTGTTGAATAGGAGCAAAGGCATGCCCAGCCCTTCGTTGTGGTTCCTAAAGTGACAAGTCAGATCCTTTGGGAAAGCCGCAGGGCAGGGCTAATTCCAGGAGGCAAGCCTTTCCAGGCTTGCTGACACATTATTCATTTTTTGTACCAGCCATGGGCATTATGAACAAGGCAGCATGGGCTATCTGTATGCCTACCAGGTTCTTTTTGGGAGGTTTTCATGACACTGTTCTACCATCAGGTCTGCAAATTAATTTTTAAACTCCTGTCAGTTTGTAAAACAGTTGTGTTAAAGGCAATGCAAGCACACCTAATACCTATGCTTCTGTGCCCACCAGCTTGCAAAAAAAGAAAGAAGTATGTTAAGATGGAATCCTATGTATGTTTAGAGTTGTAGGTTATTTTTCTATCCAAACATGCACAGGATTGTATCCTTAAAGGCTTAGTAGGAGAGTTACTTCAAAGACAGTTCTATGGCTAGGTCAGGTGTGTATGGACTGTGTGAATGATCATCCACCATGTTCACAATCCAATATACATTATATACAATTGAATTTATATCAGCATGTTGAATTGATTTTTGTGCAGGTTGGAAACTTAGTGGCAGAATCAGCATCTGAAACCAGATAATCTATACTTTAGTCTAATAGTCTGGAACAATCCATGCTAAAACTCTGAGCTGTATAAGTTCCATTGTCATTCTTAAGTGGTGGGATGTGTGTAAGGAAAGCTACAGTATGTAGTGATGTACTGTGAATAGCACTTCCTCACCTCATTTATGCATTAGTCTTCACTGCAGCAGTGCTCCTGTTATTGGAATACTTTTAAATCGTAATGTGGCAGGAGCTGTCAGAGGAGGAGGGCAAGATTTTCAGACCACATCTCTGCACTTAAATCTGCTGCTGTTGCTTCTCTGAAGATGTCAAATTTTCAGATGTTTGGAAACTATTGAAGAAGAACATTTTTAGAGAAAAATAATACATGAAATAGTGTTTTGGCAGGCCTAAGCTTCACACAGTAATAAAGATAACCTATGGATTGGCTACCCACATGTGTTGGAATGTCCTAGGAATACTGAAAAATTGTTTATGGGCTGCAAGCCACCCTGATAAATGCATGGCTTGTTCTTGGGATTTAAGTTTGGATGTTGCATCATCCAGACCTACTAGAGAGTCACTGCTGACTGACTTGACAACAGTGGCAAAAACACCTTGCCATTCCTGGCAAGTGTCCCTCAGCACGGACAACAGCTGACCCTGGCTTGCTGCAGTCCCTACTGCAATTGTGAGCAGGGTTGGCTTGCTTGCTTCCCCCCCCCCCCCCAACCTTCTCCTTTTATTTTTGGAGATCATGCGAGCCAGCTTCCACAATCCCAATTTTGACAGTCCCTTCAAAGTTCCCAAGCTCCTCCGTGTGGGGTCTGTCAGTGGCTGATAGAACAGGGGAGCCAAGAGGGAGGGAGGGAGCCAGCAACACTCAGTAAGCTCAGTCAGGTGTGAGATGTACCATGGATTGCCAGCGCAGCCATCAACCTGCTGTGACTTCCTGCCAGGGTAGGTTGCCATGATACATGAACATTTTCAGAAAGTGTATTCTGTTCATTTATACATTAGAATATAAATTGTGGATTGAAATTTACAAAACAGTCCAACCCTAATTGGGACCCACTTTGTTTAATGATGCTTACCCCTCTCAGAAAGCAGAAATGCCTTAGGTTGCAATCCAGTGCTGCTAGAGTAAGTCTCATGGAACCCAACTTACCCCTGAATCCATGTGTATAGCATAAGGGCATGAGAGAAGCCGTGCTGGTTGAGACTAAAGCTCTATCTAGTCCAGCACTCTGTACACACAGTGGCAAACCAGCTGTCCCGAGGGTCCCTCCAGCAGGATGGGTGCAAGATCTCCTTTCTGCCCAAGCTTCTCAGCAAGGCTCATGGCCACTGATCACCTCCTCCCTCATGTATCTGTCCAATCATTGTCCTGAGAGATTTGTGTCAGGCAGTTTGAGCAGGAAAGTGAAAAGGTAGACCACAAAGGAAGGGTCAGATCCAAAAAATAATCTGATGCATAATGCTAGATCTCCAAAGTACTTAAAAAAAAAAAGAGCAGTGTACAAGGCACCTAATGCCTAGCATGTGCCTGTCATATCAATGGCAATACTCTCTAGGTGCAGAAATGTGCCTTGGATTTGAATATTGTTTCTTTACACAGTGTATGAGGGAAATATCTAAAGTCTTAGTGTATGTAAAAGAATCTAATGCCTTTTCATAACATTCTTTACACTGCCTATTTTAAGTGAATAAAAACTAGTCTTAAAACGCTTTTGTCATTCTTAAAGTCCTATGTTCATAGGATGTTTCTCCCCAAGGTTTCCCACAATTTCTGTCAAATTCCCTAGCATTTAGAGAGAAAAAACAGCAGTTCTCTCCCACGCTAGGATGTGTGAGGAATCGATGGAGGGGGGACAGATTCCTCCCAACCCTACCCCTCATCCTTCCATGCTTACAGTCTTTTTTTTTTCCTTCCTGGGCTTTCATACTGCTTCCCCTTGTCCTTTTAATTCTGTAAATAAAACAGTTCAAACAAACAAACCCATTAACTACCCTGTGAGGAGGGTATTCTTGTAATGATACAAAAACCTTAAAACATGTTTGTATCTTTTATTGAACTTTGGTAGACTCTTATGAAGTGGAATCACTGCCAGTTAATCATGTAGCCGCAGATGCACATGGTTTTGGGGGTTTTGTTTTTGTTTTTTGGAAAGGCGGTGTGTATGTGATCAAAATGTTGAATCCTTACTGTGTTTCACATGCATGTATTGGTGACTTTCCTTTGTCCAGCTGGTGTGTTGTTTCTCATGGTATTGTCATGTGTGTGTTTCCTTCTTTTGGTGGGGATAGGTGCTGACATAATCTGTTCCCTAATTAGGGTCAGGATATAGTGTTGGTATAGTCCAGGGTTGGCCAGACTCACTTAACAGAAATGCCACATATGGTAAATGTCGGATGTTTGAGAGTGAGCACCCACAGGCAGTGAGCAGCAAGTGGGCATCTGTGGGTGCCCGTGGGCACTGAACTGCAAAATGAACTCCAAGAGCCACATGCAGCTCCTAAACCTTGGATTGTCCGCCCCTGCTATAGTCTGTACCCCCCAAGCACACACACATCCTTCCCTCCTATGCTATACTTTGACCTTGCCATGATTGACACAAACCCTCAATATTTCTGAAGTTAGGAAAGCTAGGTTCAGAGCACTCTCCTCCACCCACCACATCCTGGAATGTATTAACATTGGACAGATACCACCATTAACAGAGGAAAGAGGAGCTTGCATGGGAAAGGGTATTAGCTAGGACATGTGTGATTACACGGTATAAATAGGATGCTGCATTTAAATGGAGTCATGGGATTTTTTCTTGCTGACCACCAGCAACCTTTTAGCACAGGGATGGGCAGTTTATGGCCCTCCAGATGTCTTGGCCTAAAACTCCCATTTTCCCTGGTTAGCATGGCCAGTTGTCATGGGTGGTGGGAATTGTAGGCTAAAATACCTGAAGGTGCTTCTCTAGTTTCAGATAGGACTGTTACCTATCCTTGCTCGGAGGTGCCAAAGATTAGACTTGGGACCTTTGACATGCAAAGCCTGTGCTTGAGCACCGAGCTATGGCTCTTCTGGATCCCTTACTCTTAAAAATTAACTTAATGCTGAATGTGACCCAGCTCCCACTGTATTCTTTCGGTCTTTTCATACTTCCTGTTATTTCACTGTGTTTCTCAGCATTCTGAGCCCCAATCATGGGTGCACCTGCTAAATTCACAGGCACTGGGACATCCTCTTGTTGGATCCCCCTTTAGCTTCCTTCCTTGTTTCAAATGTACTGTATAGTCTATATATTTAATTTGCTTGTTTCACAGCTGAAGTTGGTCTTGTCCTTCATGTGTCTTGTTGGCCATATATTTGCAAACCTGTAGCTGTGAACATGCGGTGGTTTGGGGTAGTTGGAATAATTTGTGAGAGCTACCAATGAATGAGCGTTGTGCCTTCTGCTTTCATGCAGGAGTTTCGAGGGGTGTGGGCTTCATCCGATTTGACAAGAGGATTGAGGCAGAAGAAGCCATCAAAGGCTTGAATGGGCAGAAACCTCCAGGTGCCACAGAGCCAATCACTGTAAAGTTTGCCAACAATCCAAGCCAAAAAACAAATCAGGCCATCCTCTCCCAGCTGTACCAATCTCCAAACAGAAGGTATCCTGGACCTCTAGCTCAGCAGGCTCAACGTTTTAGGTAAGCGGAAATGTATAACATCCTATGAGTCAGGCTTTCCATCCAGAATTTCCCTTTGACCAGTTCATCCTGGCCTTATAGAAATTCCTGTCTCCTCACATGAATTGTTGCATTTCTAAACTTTCTTTGTGTCTTGAAACGCATAGCAGTAAACTTATTTAAAAGCAGTGCCATCTGTTGGCAGCTAAAAACAGATGATTTTAAGCACCTAATTAGTAACACTTAAACAATGCAGGGATGTTCTTTTTCCAGTTTGCACCATGATGTTAGGGTTATTTTTAATTTTTTAAAGTAAGCAATTTCCAGTATATCAATCACTGTTCTTGACATACCTAAAACTTTGCTGGAAAAACTCCATTTTCCTCTACCTTACTGCTACGGCTAAAAGTGCAGGGTTTTAAGCAGAGGTCTCTGCTCCTGTGACACCGAGCTTGCAGTCATATGTTTTTTCCTGTGATATTCTAGGGTAGTGAAAAGAACAGATGGTGAGAATTGAAACAATGCTATGTTAATCTACATTAAGTGCTTAGAGGTTTTATCAGTTCAGCACTGTTTTTGAGAAATCTTTGAGTGCAAGCACAGACACAAATGCCCAAGCATGTCCTAAACTTGGTTTGCGTCAGCTCTTATTTTATCAGATTTCAGAAAAGTATGTGGTTTTTTTAACCAACTGGAGATAATATCAAAATGCAAAGTAGAATAGAAACTGGACCAAACAATTCACTGTGTACCTATTGCACATTAGAATATTCAGAAAAGTAAGACTTTGAAAAAACAACTGTGCAGGGCTTAATTTTACTATGATCATTTGAGCATCTGGCTATTAGCAGGCTTAACCTAGTAACTTAATTCAAATGAATTCCTTGCATTTTGTGCTATGAACTTGTTCACCCATAAAAACTTTAATTCTAGTGAGCCCTTCCACCGGAGCAGTAAAAGGCAGTTATTTTTATTCAGTATTCAGTGGATTTCTTAGTCTTTCTAGAGAATTTTGGTTTTATTTTCCCCATTTCTTTTGTTTGGTTTTTCTTCAAAGGATTCTCTTGTCAAACCGCTGAATATTGAATAAAAGTAGACTTGCCCTTTCTCCATAGGCAGACTGCCTGCTCCAGTACTGAGTGCCGGGGCAGAGGTAGCACTGCTCGGAAGAGGAATTCCAGAATGCACTGTGCCTGAAGTAAGGTCATTGGGGAATTGCTGCACTGACATGAAAAGAGGTAAATAAACTTTTGCAGAAAAGGCTACTGCCAGGATTGGGGCACGCAATATCCTGTGGCCTTTTGAAATCCCCAAGTAGTCTTTAACATAGATGCACAGGTCCAGCTCTCCCCTATATCGCCTACAAACATACACATTATGAGTGATATTCGTTGGAGTAGAAATGGTGGCAACTGATTCTGAAAAGGAAGGGGGATAATGGTGTACTAGCTGGAATTTGCATAATGCTAGAAAACGTAATGATGCCATGCGTTCTTGACTTCTCCTGCCTTTACTGGTATAAATCAAAATGCATTTATGATGTTACTGTCTTTTTCTTTAAAAAGCAAACAATCAGAATGCCAGTGTTTATTGCCCTCTGTAACCAGGTGTTAAATGAAATGGAAAGAGATGTGAATTTGGTTCCACCCAGAGAGTTCTGTCCTGCTCACCTCAAAAAAATTTTCAGGCTCCTTCTCCAAAATGAGAAGACATTTTCCTCTCAGAGTCCAAAACTCAAGAAACTAGCATGCAGCAAGCCATCATCTCCTTCCTCTTCCTTTTTATGGCAATGGGCAGTGGCATATTAAGAGAGGAAGGAGACTTTCTTGCCCTCCTAAGGGCTTACAAGTACTGCAGCAACATCTCCAGTGAGTCCCTGGGTCATATGGCCTGGCGCACTGTTTTTCAATGCAGCAAGGTAAAAAAGAGGTAGGAGGTAAGGGACAAGTTTCCTTCTATTCTGTTTTGTTGTGCACTGCTGCTGCTACTTGCTGGCTGAGGTGATGGGAGTGAGGGGTTTGGTGGGGGGGGTCCTCTGGCATATGGGGTAAAGAGGTCAAGCAGGACAAGTGGAAAGGAAGCCAGGAATTAAGCTGTAATTCATATTTTGATCTGAGTTGTAGAAGAATTTGGGGGCACGGAAAGTTCACTTGCATCTGAGGCCGGCTTTTTACCAGTTCTAAGTCTGGTGGAGGAAAAGCTTCAGCCATTGTAGTTGTAGATCATTACTTTGGAGGTAATGATCTGCAAGAACCCAAGGTGATACGATTTTAAGTCTGTTTTGTCATCTGGGCCCGGTTCAGGAGTTCCTGCATTTCTGAAACCCACAGAGAGATCCAATGGTCTCTTCATTTCAGCTTGGCTTCTCCAGTCATATGGACCCAGGATTGCTATTTTACCACTGTTGTGCAATGGAAACACCATAGAGTGCCCTGGCAAGAACAGCCGCGGAAATGGTGGCTTCTAGCTTTTGATCTCTGTCATCCTTAGCTCCCTAATAACAGATGTTTCATAGCTTACTTTATTCTGATTGGTTGAGCAATGTATCCGTCTCCCTGTTTACTTTTGGAAATAGGGAGACAATATACAAATAAACAGGGAATTGTGGCAGAACTGCCTTTTCATTTAAGAAAAGTCTCTGTAGGGACTAGAGCAGCTGGAAAGCACTGCAGATATGCAGGTATACTTGGCAAGAGGAAAGGGGAATCCGCCTCAGGGCTGCAACAGACTAGTCAGAAGAGGGCTGCTGCAGTCCCTAGGCAAGAAAAGGATTTTGCTTGCTGGGGCTGCCAGGATAAGTGGTGAGGTTGGGAGGATGGATCAGAGAACATGGGACCACGGTGCCCGCATAGCCACATGATCACTCAACCGGTAAGTTTGCACAAAAAGCTATGCACGTAGGAACAGTGTAGGGTTCGTTGCCATGCTGTGTGAATTCATGAGGTACACTTTCTTCATTAGACTTTCTTTTGGGAACATTGCAGCCTGCATCTTTAAAAAATAATAATTGCCATGCCCCTATATTTGACAGTTCACTGCAGAGACTTTGCAAATTGGCTTAATCTCAGATGATTTAGGAAATTGGAAGAAAACTTGCTCAGAATACCTGCTTTAAATCTTACCAACACAATACTATGCAAAGTTGACTTCATTATGAGGGTCCTTCTGCTCAGCCGATGGGTATCTTTTTGCTCAGCCCATAAATTAGAGTTTACACAGCTAAACCAGTTGCACTTGGGCCTGTGGTTCTGATGGCCCATTGAGAAGAGTAGAATGTTGTTAAACCTGCATTTTCCCATGGATTCCTTGATAGAACTGCTATTGTGCATGCTCCAGAAGCATTGATAGTCCTGCCAGGTTGTGATTCAATCATTACTTCGCTGCTGTGATATTGTATAACATCCCTGATCAGCAAGCAGTGTATGGAACTTCCAGGGCTCAGAGTAATGGCTACTACTCTCAATTGCAGAAATAGATGGATAGTATCTGTTTAGAAATGCAGCATCTTCTATATTCCACCTATTGGCTTGTATTGGTTGGAAGTAGTATTTTTCCTTCTTATAAACTACATGTTTTGGGTGAAAGCATAGGAAAATGGGAATAGCTGAAATATGAGAGAACCAAGATTGCTATCAAAGCAGATTGCTGTGCTGACTTTACTAAAAATGATTTCTTTCCAAAGATTTGAGAGAAGTGAAGCAAGCATTCAGGTTGGTAGAGGCGCTAAATTTCTTGTGAATATTCTCTCTTTCCATGCTCTCCAGATGTGCTTGTCTAGCACTGAATATCCAAAACCTGGTTCTCACTAATGTCTGCATGCTTACAAATGCAGATGAATTTCGCAAATGTTTGAAATTGGTTTAAAGCTAGTAAAAGTAGACAATGGTGATGATGAAAACAACACTACAACCATTGTGTTTATATCCCGCCTTTTTTCCTCCTGCAAGGGGCCTAAGGATTCTTACATAGTTTTTCTGCATTCCATTTATCCTCACAGCAACAACCCTGGGAGGTAGGCTAGGCCTGACTGACTCCTGAAGTGACTGACTTCAGTGACTCCTGAAGGGATTGACGCCTCAGTGAGCTTCATGCTGATAGGGAACTTCGAACCTGGGTCAGACCAGTGCTCCAACCACCACAACGCTCTGAATGCCCAATTGGCAGAACATGTCTCTGCTCCCCAAAATGGTTTCAAATTATCAGATGTTCATGGTTTACAAGTTAAGAACCGTGGTGGTGGTTGAAAGAGTGATTGCCATTTGTCACCACATGGTCAGTCCTGGTCCAACTTGTTTGCAGAAATTTTTCAGTGAGAGAAAAAAAAAACTTTAATGTTCACCAGGGTGTCAGCTGGATGAGAAAAATCTAAAACTGAGCTTTAGTGTAGTTTGATAGACTTGCAAAACACACTTGACCAAAGAAAGTACTGAGATCGTGAAAAGCAATGCTTCTTTCACAGAACGCTTAGTTCTCTTTAGAAATACTCTTTTCTTATCCACAGAATGTTTCTTTCTGTGGTACCTGTTAATTTAGCAGCACTGTAACATTGCATATATCTTACATTTAGGTGACAATTTCTCTTCACTAGAACAATTTTTGTAATTAAGTAATTTATTCCATACATCAAGTGCTTAACATAATCCTCCACTTTTATAATTGTGCAAGTCAGATTTTGCATAATTACCACGGATATCTGAAGATTATAGGAACTGTGTCAAATACTGAGTATTTCTTATTAGGGGCCCAGAGGTGCAGAAGTTGTAGTAAAAAATCATGGACTGCCTGTTAATAACTTACGTGTAAAGACTGCATTATGTTGAGTATGTGAGACATACAGCACACACGTATATGGGATCTGCTGTCTGGCTGGCCAGACAATAGGACAAATTAGTAAACAACATGTTAACAAGCTTAGTGTAAGGGAGGCTGGTAACCAGTCAAATTGCTGGAAAGGGAGCTCAATGCGGACAGAGCCAAGTGGTCATGAGGGGAAGTCTTTGAAAGCCCAAGAGTCAGCCACCCGGACTATAAAAAGAGAAAGTGGAAGCTGGAACAGGCAAAGTAGTGCAAAAGTCACACAGTTGTACAAAACTGCCTTTGGAACCACATTTTCCTGTTCCAGCAACAGCTCCCATTCCACAATCAAGGTGGTGATAAGGAAAAGAAAGTCCATCCAACCTTAATAGCAATGAATGATAATCAAATAAGATGTTCTCGGAGCTGCGCAGAAAAGGAATCTTTGGAACACAGAGCACATTCTGAAAAGATCTAGAATTCCATCCCATTGTATATTCATCGCAAAGAATCCACCAGGGCAGACCTACTTGGAAGTGGAACAATACAAAATTCCTTATACATTTTTTGCAAGCAAGGACTGGGTGGTCAGGAGGAATTAAGGGCATCCCTTTGCATCTCATTGCACTCATCCCTAATGAGTGTATCCCTTGGAATGCCAGCAGGAACCCTTTGCAAAATATGGGGAACCCTGTTTCACACACTCCAAAACCATGTGCACATAAAATACCCCAGAACCACAGGAAAAACATCCCAAACACCAACCAGATTATGCACATACGTAATGCAGATCCCACACACACAATAGTCCAGACGCTACACACAGAGACACACAAACATATGGGGTGAATAAGTTGTAATGGAGCGGCTGCTCTGACTATATCTGTGAGGAAAGGCAGGCTGGACTAGAGTAGAGGTTGTCTCTGACCAGTTCTGGCATGCAGCCAGAGCTGAGTCAGCTTTTTGTAGCACTTGTGCTTTAGCAAAGAGGTGTTAGCACTGCCTGGCATATGGCACCAGGCCAATTCCAAAGTCTTTCCACTCCATGGAAATGCCCTGAGCATGTGTAGGAGTTTGCACATGTTTGGTTGCGCAACTGAAGCTGCTGCACTGTCTGGAGCAGCTGGTCTTTGTGGAGAAGCAAGAAGTTGTTCAGCAAAGAGGTTTTTTTTTCTTTGAAAGGTTAAGGATTAGAGTTAGACTGTTTCCAGTCTGCTATGGTAGCCCTAAAGGCCCGGCAGGTCTCCAGTCGCTGTCTTATGTTTCCCAGGCCGAGCCATTTAAAAGAATGTGGATACAGCATCTTAAAGAAGGTAGAGAAGCCTAAAATATGTAAATCTTAAGATATAAATGTTTCCTGTGCTGCTTCTGCTTTTTTGTGGCTTTGGTGGTGCCAGTGGGCATGATTACATCAGGTGCTTTCAGTCAAATCATTATTCTAAACCAGTAAGTTGCCATTTTGCATCTTTCGAGGATCAGTTCCAGTTTAGGTTTAACTGAGAGTTTCAGATCATAGTTCAGGGTATGTTCCAGTTTCAGTAAAAAATTAAAGCTTCATTATGGGTCTTGGTTCAAGCCATTTTTGACACCCACCTTGATTCATCTTGTTGCTTTCATTACAGTGCTGGATCTCCCTTAATCTAAGGGCTGAATCCTCCTGATGTTTATACAGAAAAAAGTCCTACCATTTTCAGCAAGCCCCAGCAAGCATAGCTTCCTGAAGGGATGCTGGCAGTTCTAGAACTTGTTCTTTCTGAATATGCCATAGGATTTCATTGCAGGCTTAACACAAAACGGCAAGAAGGGGAGTCAACTTTGGAAGAGTGTGCTTTTTCCTCTTTCCCCATTCTGTAGTGAGAGCAGTCCCAGCTTTAGTTAATGTTGGTGCCAACACTTCACTTAAATATGATTAATATGCAAAGTGTGAGAGAGTTGCTCTGAGGAAGTGCATCTTGCTGAGCCTGGCTTCTGATATCTCAACAATAATTAATAGTGACCCAGCAGTAATATAAATTCTGCTTCCATTACACTGTTAAAGTGTAAAATGACTTTTTTTTTGCTTGCATAGGAAGGTATATTTTCAGTAAGTTAAATCTGTTAAAATTGTGCTTCCATTCAAGTTATGCTAGTGGATGAATTCTTCGCAATTCCTGGCAGTGTTGTTGGCAGCTTACCAAAAGTGTATACAATATATAAAACTTCAAACGTGTGAAACAAACCTGAAGTGCACACAGTTTGTAGCAATGATCACTATTTTCACAGAGGGCTAAACCTATATTTGTTTTAACCATGGTTTGTTGAGCAAATGTGAGCCAGTCTTGCAGGTGAGCGCAGTACACATGTCTTCTTCATCCTGTCCTGGCCTGCTTCCCCCACACTTCTGCCAGTACCTAATGGCATCCCAGAGAACATAACCATCAGTAGAAGATTGCTTTGTCTGTACTTGTGAGTGACCTTTTGGTATGTGGGTTCTTGGTTTGCTTCCCATGTGCTTATGGGGTAAGATTTCTTCCTATGAGGTGCTGAAGTGGGTATTTGAGGCATTAGGGTTTCTTTACCTGTGTGTTTCTGGACAGTTGATGCTCCCATGGTTCTTTTTCCCATTTTGTTTTGCAGGGAGATGGTAGATTGTGTATGCCATTGTGTTTGTGGGGATGGGTGCATTCACATGTCATGACAAAGCACCCTGGCAGTAAGCCATACTGGATTGGTTGTTCACCAGACAACCTGTCATCTACCTGATGTGCAATCCATTTCACCACGAACTGTTCACCTATGCCCCTTTCCCCTTCCTTGTTCTTCCCACAGGTATCCCAGGGGACTCTGCAGCAGTACCAGCTTGCCTCCCTTCCCTGCCACAATCACAAGCCATTTTCAGCTTGCCACAGCATTTTTTGTCACTAGCTTTTTGTGACTTACAGCTTTCTTGATCCCTGTTTTGACATTGGTTGACGAAGTTCCCAAGCAGAACCCTAGAGGGGCTTTTAAGTCTGTTCTTACTTGCCACACTTGTCAAAACTCTTTTAAAGGGGTTTTGTTGTTGTTGTTGTTGTTTGTTTTGGCAGAGCTCTTGATGGTTCCTTCACTGGGGCATATGCAGGCATGAATGGATATGTCCTTGTCAAGAATCTAGGGTGAACTCTGTCGAGAAATCCTTTAAAAAAAAAGCCATTTTGACAGTTCACTGTTAAAATGCAGGCTCCTTTAATGGATGAGGGCTTGTACTTTTCTATGTTTTTAAACATCTAGAATCTTGCGAACAACTGGAAAGGCAAGCTCAGCCTTAGGACAGTCTAGTGTAAAGCAAAGCAAAACACACGCAGAGAGCTTCCATAAAGCCTGAAGTGCCTGATCCTGCCAAATCTTGGAAGCTAAGCAGGGTCGAGCCTGGTTGACATCTGAATGGGTGACTTAATGTTGTGATGCTCCCAGAGGGCTTCAGTTATGGGTGGTATAGAAATGTAATTAATAATAACAAAAACAGGAGAGTTTAACCATGAAAGGGGTAAGAAGGAAAAGCCTATCTGGAACCATTTGAGGCCAGTGTCCACAGCTGAGACCTTCTGTGTTATGCGAGCAGGTACCTTTCCTGCAGGACACTGACTCAGCTAAGGCTTCAGATTGCCACACAGCTCTGCAAAAACAACAGTAATCATAAAAATGAAGAATGGTTTCCAAACCGCCAACAGCCCTTTTGATGTGCCACTTCAGCACTTTAAAGGAGCTGTCAAAACAGGGACCATGAAGCTAGCTTTTGTGAAAGAAGACATGACCAAAAAACCCACAGGAAGCAGAAGGTTTTCATGATCTTAGTGGGGAACATCCAGGAGTGCCACTTTGCCACTTGTGGGGTGGTTGGTGCTAGCAGGGGCCTGAGCAAAAGGGTTTTTCTTCCTTTACCAAATGAGTTTCCAGACAACATGTCAAGGACTGTCATGGAATGAAAACCCAGTCTATGTTTTACCTATAGGGACAAGGATTGGCTCTGTGGATTTGTTAGAAGCTTGGCTTAAAAACAAACCAGGAGTAACTCTGAATTTGTAATTCGACCTCAAATCATGGCCTCAAAGTGGAGTTTGTTGTTTAAAGATAAACCACTGTGTGCTGCTTGTTGTGGGTTAAGATGTCTGGAGCTACACTTAAACTAAGCAAATCCTGCTGTTATGTGTGAAATCAGGCTTTCTGATCATCAGAAATACCAAAGAATAGAATTCCTCCTGGGTTTTAGAATATATAGCTTTGGTTATAGGATGGCATGTGATAAATAAACCTGTTTAGAATGAGTAAATAAACCTTTGAGCCCAAATATTTTATGATAATAGAATAGGAGACTAGACATATTGTTTAGCTCTTCCTGTAAAGATTTCTGAAAGGATCTCTGGATGAAACTCATGTTCTGAACCATTTTGATATAGACATTCTGTCACTTTAAAACACCTAATTGTCTTGATAGCACTGCAGTGAAAGTCTTGTTCAATGTCCTCTGAGGCTGAGCTGTTCTTTTACATAAATACCTAACAGAAATGTAATCAGAGCTGGCTTTGTGAAATACTTGAAGGTTCTGTCACTAGCCAAAGGGGGGATGGGGCAAATGCAGATAATACCTGTCGGTAGTGTATTCACAGGCTTGTAAACCTGTTCTGTGAGAAACCGTTCAAGACATACTAACATTTGACACTTCAGAGGAAAATAACTGAAGACTGAACACTTTGCTAATGTCTTTTGCAGGTTGGACAATCTGCTCAATATGGCTTATGGAGTAAAGAGGTAATGAGGAATTGTGTTAGGTCCATAATAACTAGCTTTGCTAATGACAAATTGTGCCTGCACTGAAAGTCTTGGTACCTTTTAACAGTATTCCTTAACATATTTATGGTTTACATTGAATTACCTTTGCATGCTCTGACATAGAACAAAAGTCATTAAGTACATCCTTTACCACTTCCTAACTTGACATCATCATTTCATTGGTTGCTGCACTTTCAGTATTGCTCATGTGTCTCAGTGAGTGTCATCCTTGTACAGTTAGTGCCTGTTATTTAATGACTGTAGTATTGTCATTTATAGCATCACCTTAGATTTTGGAAGAACTTAAGGAACAGCTTCCAGTACTAGGATCAAGAGGCACTATGTTAAAAATGTAGCTACTGGATCACTCTTTTTTGCAATTGATATAGCAGGTGGTGGGGGCCAAGCTGGATTGGTACCGAGTGAGGAGAGAAGGGCTGAAGACTCACCTGTTATGGTCCTAATCCATCTTAACCCTGCACTTCTCTAAAGCTAAAATGGGGGCGGGGAGATGTCGCTGCACCTTTAAGGTCTACTTTTGCCCTCTGATAGTATCACTAGTCCTTTTTCAGTGCCAAACATTATTGTGTCTAGGCAAGCTGATGGTGCAGTGATATCCTTAAGACAGGGATACGGATATCATAGCATTGATGTGATGCTCTGGAGTGCTTCCAGCATTTTCCATGCATTGCCTGGATAAGCCCTTTAGAGCTCTGTCCTGTAGACATGGCAATAGAGCCTTTGTTCTGAAACAGAGCATGTGGCATGGCAGATCAACTCTTTCTCAAGAAAGAACAACCCCAGGGTCCAAATTACAGAGCACCCATGGCAGGGTCCAACTGCGTTAAGGCAACGTATTGAGTTAGTGGCTGAGGCGAGCTTTGGCCAATTCACCATTGATTGTGACTGTTAAGTAAGGCTGGGTGAGAATAATTAAAAACAAATACATTTGTTGCTATTTCCATCAGAAGTGTTGCTGTCAGTGCTTTCATGGCCAAATTCATATGGGAAAGGCAGGAGGGAGAGGATTCAAAAAATTACTGTTTTATGGAGCTTTAATAAAGGAATTGACCAAGATATTCCTGAAATGAACATAGCCTTGTTGCTCTTAAATTTAGAATTAGATATTCATTTCTAATTTTAGGTGACCACTGCCATACTAGCATTCTATGATTTAATTGGGGGGGGGGGTTTGTAGGGGGGTTGTTTGTTTTTATAAATAATTACTAATATAGTACTCTGGATGGTGTTGGCCAACCATATCCCGAACCCATCAGTCACAATATTTCCCAGAAATCTGCTAACGAAGACTCACTGTCTTTCAGAATTAACTTGGATGGAGGCATGTTTCACTGGAAGGAGGCCCTTCCAGGGAAGTTGCTCACATTGAAGTGCAACTGGGAAGCTCCTCAAAGACAGACAGTTTGCCTGTGTGTCAGCACTTGAGTGGGTCATTCAGTTATACCCAACGGAGAAAATCAGGATGACCTGCTCGCAGAATAGTGTGAAAGGGGCCTCCTGGGGGCCTTATTTTACTTATTGCTTTTTTTCTTGAGCCGTGCTAGTGAGTCCCGGCACAGAGTTTGAGAAGCGCTGTGCTGTAACAGTGAATGTATGCTTTGCCCACTCAGAATATAAGTGTCTTTCAACAAGAGTCTCCAGCAAAATCAGAAGCCAAAAGAAAGAAGCAACTGCCTTCTTAGGGCACGACAATTAGACAGAAATGTTCTTAGGTTAACTCGTTCAGCATGCTGATATGTGGAAACAGAATGCATTCTTAAATGAATGTTTTGTGCTAATCTTCTAAATATCTTCTGTCTTTGTTTTGCCTTGTTCCCTTTGCCCCACCTGCATTGCTTAGTAGGTTTTCTCCAATGACCATTGATGGAATGACCAGTTTGGCTGGGATCAACATCCCAGGACACGCGGGAACGGGATGGTGCATTTTTGTGTACAATTTAGCTCCCGATGCAGATGAAAGCATCCTGTGGCAAATGTTCGGACCCTTCGGAGCAGTCACCAACGTGAAGGTTATCCGTGACTTCAACACGAACAAGTGCAAAGGTTTTGGATTTGTGACTATGACAAACTATGATGAGGCAGCCATGGCAATAGCCAGCCTGAATGGATACCGCCTTGGAGACAGAGTTTTGCAGGTCTCATTTAAAACAAACAAAACGCACAAAGCCTAATCAGTTGCCCTCAATCCAATTTATATTTGAAAACTATTCAACAAAGGCAAGTTAAAAGAAACTTTATACATTAGTAAATGTCTTTGTAAGTCAGTGTTGAGATGGGGGAATAAAAGACTAGCATCCTAAGAATATGCGAGATTTTTTATTGCTAGTATTTGAATTATAACTTCTTAAATATCTTATGTTTGAATATGGACAAGAGGTACAGGGTTTTTACCTGTCACAATGCATTCTATTGCCTTCTTTGAAGAAGGCGGACCTTTTAAAATGTTTGAGCTAAGGGAAGAAATTTCTTTTACACGACTGCCTTGAACCTGTGAGTAGATATATTGAGGCTTTGTGTTATAATTCTTGAGTTAGTTAATCTTACGTTGTGTTTGATTTATACTTTAATGCCTTGCTGTTTAGTCTGTTCAAGAAAAATGTTTTCAAGTTTACATTTTTATTTATAAAGTTTAAAAATATTTATTTTGTAATTATGATTTGGGTTGGGGAAGGGGGGTGGTGCATTATAAAAGCTTATTGTAAGATTAATGGAGAACTTTTCGTAAAGCAGTACCTTGCCAAAGAGATAAGAGCCTCTTTGATGTGGGTTTAAAAAAAACAAAGCATCTATTTTTATAAAAAAGAGAAAATTTGGAGAAACTTTTTACAGGTCCTGGAACAAATATTTTGACTTGAATACTTTGAGAAATCTCTTCATATGACACCTAGTGAGCTTTTAAAACTTACCAGGAAATTTGCAGTGGTTGGGGGAAAAACACTTTAGAGAGATTTATGATGTAGAAATTCTTTAGAGATCTTTGTTACTCAAGAAGTGGAATCACTGGGAAAGCACTGCTGGTTTTGATTTTGTAATCGTTGGTGCAGTCTCTGAACATCCTGGTTACTATGTGATAGGTGGCTCACATTAACTTGTGATTTTGAAACAAATGAAAAATTTAAAAGTATATAAGAGCAGGCAAGAAATTTAAATTAACTGAGATGGGGGAAAAAATCTGTTCTTCCTATAGAATTCCCTTCAGATAGAGCTCATGGTGTTTAGTGATGTACTTGCAGTATTGTTTGAAGAATTGTTTTGTCTTAAAGAAAAAAAAAAGATGTTTGCACATGGTTTGCACAATGGCAGACCAGGAAGAAGCAGTCTTGCGTTGGATATATTTGAAGGTATTTTGAAAGTTACGTTCAAGGCTAACACCTGAGCTTTGTGTAATGTAAATAAGATCTTTTGTTTATGAATCTCTTTTCAGCTAATATTTTGAGTTTTCTTCTGTTTTTTGTTTTCTTTTCTTCTTAACATGCCAAGTGATGTTCAAATTTTGAATGTTTTTGTATGTTTTTTTCCTTTGTAAATGGCATTAAGATTGTTACTTGAGGTCTGCTTATTCATTTTTGTTGTCCTGGGGACTTGAATTTACAGTGTATCAGATACGTTGCAAATTTTGTCTGTAGATAGTCTAGCTTCAGCTGTTTATGGTGATGCTACATTTTTGTTTATAAATATGTTTGTGGTAAAAAAAATGAGTATAACCATAGGTTTTGAACAAATTCCTTACATTTTTCATACCAGAATCATAAATACCTGTATGCTATTGAAATTTAACTTTGTATGATGCTTAAATCACTTATTTGGGGAAATAATAAAGTCTTTACCATGTATGGAAGAAATTTAAGGTCAAAAATACAAATATTTTCTGATTAGCATCTAGCTTATAATAAATTTTTAAAAAGCTGAAGGCTACAGTGCCTTCACCGGGATGCACTGACAACTATATAGTTCCGTCCTGCTTTTTGTATAAACTGAGATGCTCATATGCTTCCCCTTAGAACAAGCAATGTGCTATGCATAACATACTTGTACATGATCTTTGCAGTTGCTTTTTGATTCTTTTTCTTTTGAACTGTAGTTATAAATTTTCAGTATAGTACAGTACATAATACTGTGGGAGAATAAAGTGTGCTAAAGTGACAAGCTACTTTTCATGCTAGACCCATTCAATGCTACTCAAATCAATTGGCCTCCGAAGCAACACTCATTGTAGATGCGTTGAGCAACTATTCTGTATTAACACAAACTTTCTATGCTTCAGAAAACAAAGAGATCCATTGTGGTGGGGGGAAAACAGTAACTATATTATTTGCTACTATATACTACTGTAGCAAAAAAAAGGCATTGATGAGAAGGGCATGTCTATCAGGCTTCACTTTACACTATTTATCAGAGCACTTAATAAAATGTAAGGCTGGTATTTATTTGAAGTTGTACAGTATGACTTAATTCACATCTGTTGGATAGAAAAATATATTCTGTTGAGTATTTAAAAGAGGCTGTACATGTTTTCTTTTGTGTTTGGATCCTTTGTACTTTTTCATGTTCAGTACATCAATAAACAAAAGTTGAAGGGAAAGAACAGTGTGATGCACGGATCTTTAAAATTGTTTGGTTTGGGTTTTAAATGCGAGTCCCTGGAGTGTGTGCTATTTTTTGCTTATATTTTTAACTTGTTGATTTTTTAACATAAGTATAAGAGCAGGATTCACCACTATAAATTTAACTGGTATAAATCAGTTATGGGCAGGTTTTGCCACCATGTGGCCAGGGTTTTACAAACACATGTCACCATATAAAATAGTCTCACTAGTATACCCACATGTTCGAATTAATTAGCACTCTTACAGAAGTAAGAAATTCTAAAAGTTACCCTATATAAAGTTAGGGGGGTTTTTTTATTTGTGAGGGCGTAACACTGGGGATAGATAAATAAGCAATACCAGATAAATACCTCAGTATCATAAGATCTGCATCTTTCAACCAGAAGTCTCTTAGCCATATTTTAAAGCAAGCTTTAGAGTCTTTTAGCATTTATCTCCCAGTCTTCCCTGTTTATTTCCCAGACAAATGACTATCATCAACCCCTCGCCTGCCAAATACTTAAGACCCGTACCCCTTCCTCATTAACAATACATTATCAGTGGACAAGACATACAGAAGTAAAGCTTTGAATAAGATGGTGAGGTTTTCCTTGGGCATCATATATTCAAAGAGGTAATGACCGTCATATTGTGATCCCAGAGGATGTAGTTTTTTCAGTACTGGGGCCAGAATAGATTGAGAATAGAGTACGCAGGCTTCACTGAATTTTAGAAGTCTCTCTCCAATGAAGAATTCTGTAAAACTCAAAATGTGCATACTTCCTATGTTGGACCAGTAACTCATATGTATATCTATTTTGTTTTTATTTGCCATGAAAACATTAAAACAACTTACTGTGTTGGGGGAGTGTGCTTGTGTTAATCGTTGGTAATAAGAAACAAGATCTTGCAGTTCACACTACAAGGAGAATCCATCCCACTTGTGTGCAAAATCTGGGTCACAGCTTAGATTATTAGATCAGTACAGCAGCAAATACTTAACCATCCTGACCTGTACTTTCGCTGGAAGGTCACCTAAGCTGGATCTGGCATAACTTGTCATTGAGTGTCCCTTTGAAAGGCCTCTTGGGATTAGTGGACAAGCTACACCATCTTGTCAAAGGGGGCGTTTGTCAATCCCCTCCTCCCCACCCTCTTCCAGGTAAGTTTCTAGTCTGATCTACATGCTGCACTTCGAAGGACAAAAGGCAGTCCTGGATTAGATGCAGCGTTCCAGTTTCTCAGAATCTTTGCTTTCACATTAGGGGGGGGGGGGGGGGAAGCTTCTAGCTCTTACTATTGTAAATTTCTGGCTAAGTTGTTGAAAATGATCAAGTTTATCCTGCACATTTATGTAGAACTAAGCTCCACAGGGTCTACTTCTGAGTAGTTATGTGCAGTATTGTACTGTCAAGCTTTTGTGCAGGATGACAAGCACACATTTTTAAAAAGCATTTAACCTGTTCATTCCACAGTTTGACTCCAACCCTAGGCATTCTTTCCTGAGAATAAGCTCGCTGTCAGGTGGACAGACTCATCTGTGTTCAGCTTGGGTCCATGTTGTGTGTGCTGATTCATTCTGTCACATCTTGTTTCCACATTAGTCTTCAGCATTCTTTATTTTAATGTACTGGGGTCTTATTTTTTGAGGACAAGATTCTATTGCAAATTTGAAGAAGGGTAAAGCAAAGAAAATGGCACTTTCATCCACATATCAGAAAAGTCAGTCTTGGGTGGGCTTGTTTAATGCAGATTGGGCTTCCCTAATTATTTGCACTGCTGATTGCATATGTCCAACTAATAAAACATAAACGAGCTCTTCTGCTAGCTACAGTTACCCTTTTAGATACAACATTTAGGACTTTTTTTAGAAATGCAAACAATCTTTTGAAAAAGGGGCTTATATGAAGCTATTAGCCTGAAGTAGGAATCTCATCAGTTAGGAAAAACAGTTTGTTCTTTCCAACAGTTTGGAAAGGAGTAAAATTCTGCCTGCCATTCTTCTCCTCACTTTAATGTATGTTGCCTACTGCTTCCAATTGATTAGTATAGATAACTCAAAAACTGTCTCCTATGGCAAGGGAGGCCATCTTGTGGCTCTGAAGATGATTTCATCGACAAATTTCCCACCCCTTTCCTGCAGAAATACTTGCTTGATTTCATCTATCTTTGAAGCCTTTTGAATTTAGGTAATCTGTAATAAATTTGAAAGTTTCATTTACTACCCTGCTCAGCCATCAGACAAGGGAATGCCCGCTGCCATTATATGGGCAATTGGCTTTATCAAAACTTGCCTTTATAGCTCCTTCCCATCTCCATATGTAGTAGAAGTAGAGCAAGTTACTCTCAAAACTGAAAACCTTTGCACCAATAATTTGCAATTCATATGAATGAGTATTCTTGTTTTCATGGTGCAAAGTAATATTTTAGTGCCTTGTTGAAGCTACTGTATTAGCTCCGTGGTGTTGGCTTAGCCCTGAACTGTGAATTGGGATTCTGGCCTTATTTTAGAAATGTCAAATATACAGTGTAATTATCACTGGAGGTATTTAGGAGTAAGTGTTAAGTGGGAAGGAAAGATGGAATCGTCAAGATGTATGCCCTTTTACTCTGTTCTGAATAGTTATCAATAAATTTAGAATCTTACTCCCTTTTTTCCTTCAATGGATTCTGTGGATACAATTCACCCTTTATAATGAGTCAGTGCTTCATTCATACTCTTAAGATAAAAGTGCCTCATTAATTAAGTTCTATTAAAAATAGGTTTTTTACTATAATTTTACAGCCTAAATTCCCTTCATCTCCTTTCTATTTTCATGTGAATTACTTAATCTGCACAGGTGCTGATCATTAGTACTAAGTTTCTTAACCAGAGTTTTCAAACTGTTAACTATCCTGGTTAAGATGGGAACTCCGGTTATTAATAATTAGCCTCAGTGTGAATATTGCACAGAATATTTTCACTGGATCATACAGGTTTTGGGGCCTGTTAAATGGTACCAACCATTACTCTAAGTGAGGAAGGGAAGAAGCAAGGTCAATCTGAACTGTGAATAAAATACGTATTTGTCCCTTGCTGGCTGGAGTTACATAAAAAGAACCAAAACAGAACACTTACAGAACCTCCTGTAATGGCTAGTCAATTTCTGATCTCGAGTGAATAATTCACTTGGAAAATGAAGGTTGTCTGCTCAGCGCTTGTGTATATATTTACAGTGCCTTGCCAGAAGTATTTACCCTTTGGACTTTATACATTCTGTTTCAACCTGGAATTACAATGGATTTAATTGGCATTACCACCATTTGATGTACACAAGATATTCAACACTGCAAAGGTGCAAAAATATTTTTATTGTGGCACAAAAGCTAGGTAAACAACTGGTACTTGAAATTAAATCAATTTCAATTCCTGCTTGTAACACAACAAAGAGTGGAAAAGTCAATGTGACTGAGTAGAAAGGATAGTAATGGTTGACTTAACAGCAATTTTTTAAACTTGATAGTCTGTGTAACATTTCTTAAAGAACCCTTAGTGTTTGTTTTTTAAACTCTTGTGTTATTAAGATAATAGTACAATTAATAAAAGGTGGAAAAGTCATAGGGGGTGAACACTTAATGCAAGGCACTGTATGTCCTATCTCACCTTTCCTGGGTGTTGCTTAACTTAGACTTAATTTTGTCATTTAAAGTGATTTGAAGGTTTTCTTCAAGGTTTTTTTTTATTTTTTATTTATTTGGGATGGGAGATATGCATAAAATGTCATATGAAATCTGCATAAGTGGATGTAGTTTTGTGTGATAATGCCAGCAGGATAAAAATTGCAATTTGCTTTCTACCTGGGGCAGCAGTAATTGCCCTTGGGTAAGTATCTGAGCAGTTCCCGTTTGATGTTTCTCTAAGAAGACTGAACTGAGCGGACAGCCAGCAAAGAGCAGGGAAGTTGGCCACCAACATGGCAGGTGATTCATAAAGGCCTGTCCCATCTACTGAAAGCCTATGGCTGTGCATGCAGAATATAGGGTAGAACAGAGACCCACAATCTGTCGGGATCCATGACCAGGGCATGGGCAGCCAGGGACAAGGCAGGAGCAACAGAGTCCAAACGCAGGGTTTCATGGAAAGTCCGCACCATAGTCATGGTCCAGGCCACGGTCAGGAACCAGGTGAATGCATGAGGGCAGAACAAGGCTGTGGGTCAGGACCAAGGCAAGGGTTGAGAACCAGGAAGACAAACAGGTGGAGGTGCCTTGGATAACGGTTGGAGACACAGCATGGCAAGAGACATGATACAACAGGAACCAAACGCGGCAAGGTGTCAGGCAGGAGAAGAACCGTGGCTTGCAGGAATCCCTGAGCTGTGGGGCAACACGGCAAGGCAGGAGGCAAGGCAAGATCAGCCAAGAGGCAGGCACGACAGCGAGGCAACACGAGGAGGCAGGAACCACAGCAGCAAAAGGGCCTGTGCTGCTGAGGCCAGGTGTGCAGGGAAGAGCTGGCTCTTCCCCAGGACTACCAGCTGGCCCTCAGCGGCAGACTGAGAGGTCCCGCAGGCCTTGGGACTGATCCTGCAAATGTGGGGGTGGTAGCTCTGGTTCTGCCCACCAAAGCAGCCCAGATCCGGACACAGGTGTATGTGGTGATGGCAATATATGGCTTGTCGCTAACAGACAATCAGCCTGTACAAATGTGTAGGAGGTGAACGGGGATCAGTGTCCCAAGTTCCTGCCAGGGTGTTCAGTCGGCTCCTAGGCCTGACAGAATCTGCAGTGGGTGACTTAAAGATGGCAACTGCCTTCCTCGAAAGAACACAACCAGAGCAGTGTTAGAGCCAAGGCCTTTGCAATTCATCATCCCGGTCACCAACTGGATTCCTCTGAGAATCCAAGATCAGGAGGTAACTAGTAGCCCTTCTTTGTTACTTTGCCTGCTCCTCTTCAAAGGCCTTCCAAGCTGATTACTAGCACTGGGTGTTGTGAATTCCATGGATTGTGCTGCTTTTTGTCTGTCCTAAATCTACTACTTAGTTGCATTAGGTTTGATCAGAGAAAAAAAAATGTTGGTCCAGTGTGTATCACTTAAATCTTTCCACATCTACCTTTGTACTACCTCTTCTCGTAGTTTGGAGAGATCCTTTTGTTACTGTTTGCACCCTTTGTAATCCTCTAAAGATCTGAAATCAACTGAAAGTTCCAGCATCAAACATACAAACGTGCCCCTTCTACAGACTTGCACCACTGAGCCATTGTGGCCGGTACGACCAATACTGCAGAATAGCAACAGCTCTCCCGGTTTTCAGATGGGGTTCCTTTCTCCAGCCCTGCCTAGAGGTGCTGGCAAAGGTCTACGATGCAAATCTGCCTCCTCCTAAGTCAGATAGTTGCAAGGTGTAGCTCAGAACTGTTCGCTGTGCCTCGCAGCCAGCCGCCCTCCTGTGTTCAGCCTGAGATTTTTCCCATCTCCGCCTAGAGATGCCTCGGATTTGAACCTGTGGCCTTCCACGTGCACAGCATGGGCTTTGCCACCAGCCTATGGCTCCTGCCGGCTGATTGCAATGTTTATTACACCAAGTGCTTTCAGGCACAGTCTGCACTGACGTGCAAATGCCTTGTTTTATAGAAACATGCTAAATTGCAGTGCTTCTTGTCGCCATGTTTGTTGTGGGGCAGAAGTAGATCTTCATAAAACTTGCAGTTCCTTTTGTGTGACTTGCGGTGAGTGTACACCCATGAGAAATGTGCTGAAACTAGGACTGCAACCTTTAATCAGCAGGTTAATATCTAAAGCTTGAGTTAATTAATGAGTAGGGACCACTTTTAATTAGGCTGAAAGTTAAATATGTTCTTGTTGCTGGTGTGTCACAGTTATATGGAAAGTAAAACAAATTATTAAAGATGTTAATTCCCAACAATTAGTGGCAGCTTTTATTTACAAAATTATAGGTTGCCTAGCGTTTCCTTCCTTTTCCTAAGAAAACACACACAGTCGACACATCTCGAAAGAGGTGAAGAAACGCAAGTCCATGTGCTTCCTGTGCCCCCGGGAGAACACCAGGGCAACCCACCAGATGCCCTTCCTTCTCTGCCCCCTCCTCCTCGGCCTCTACACCGGCTGCCAACAAGAGGGCCTGTGCTTTTCTCTGAGCAGCAAATGGCGGGTGCTCGTGGCTCAGCCCAAGCTGAAACCGCTCAGAGGGGTTGAGCCTTCAGCCCTGCTGCAGTCCCAGTCTGGATCGGCCCCCTCTTGCCTGCTCTCTGCACTGCGGAGGAGCACCTTCTAATTCATTCTAGTTATAGGTCTTTCTAATGCTTATTGCAGACGGGTGCAGTCCTGGTTGGGACTCTAGTGGGAGATAAAGGCTTTCAGCTCCCCACTGCCAAGCCCAAAGCCACGTCTGAGCCCAGAGCCTGCAGTTTTCATTGTAGGGCCGTCAGGGCTTTTTTTCCTCATTCAAAAGCTGCTTAGAATTTAACTCAGAAGCATATAAAATGCAAATCCAGCTAGCGTGCAAAAGCAGGAGTTCCCCATGTGGGACTTGTGGGGGTGCAGTGAAAAAAAACACACACACAAAATGCATAGAGCCTTTGCACAGCTTTCAGTAAAAGTGGACCAAATATTCAAAGAATTATCCATTTGATGTTTTATCCTGTGCATATGGAAAGCATTGTAAGCTCCTCAGTCCATTGCATTACAGAAGGTGAGTATCCTTCCGACTTTGCAGTATCAATCTTTCAGCTGTCAAAAGGGCCCAGAGAATCCATTTCCCCATCCCCAGTTGTTAATTTCTATGAAGAGGGTAAATCATTAAAAAGTCAATTGAATATTACAGAATGTTCCCGTACAAATGTGTCTGTGTAATAACCTCTCTTCACAAGGAAGCAACTTACTAGGCAATGCCAGAGCATATGTTTAAAAGGAGCATGAGCTGTGTTGCACTGACACAATTAGTCAAATTAGACAATCTCTTATAAATGGATGCTAACAGTGCCCCATAGGTAGAAATTGGTTAAATAAGATTCAATATAGGATTCATTCATGTGACAGCCACCAAAGTGGCAATCCATTGATTCTGTGGTGGCCCCAAGTGTTTTTCAAATTCCTAAATGTGCCCACAGGTCCAAAAAGTTTTGGGTCCCCAAAGTTCAAGATTCTTTCTGGAATATCTGAGTATTATCTACCCCCTGATTCAGTGCCATGCTTATAGTTGAAACAAAACAACCTTTTCTTCCCTTCAGGATGTTTCTGTCACTGCCAACTTGCTTAAGTCATTCAACACTAATGCCTGGGTCCACATTTGTCGTCTTGTGTGAGTAAAATTACAGGCACTGACTATTGTGCCTCTCCCTGTTGCTCTGCAGCTCAGCAAAGCTGCATCAGTGACCCATAAAAAAATCTCATGTCTACACAAAATATTTTCTTTTGTACCCCTAACCAGTGTATTGCATTTTTGAGTGATTTTTGCAAAGGTCAGAACTTACGGAAAGCGTTGCCATAGGATGTTGCAGCTAATAGATTAAGGGAACGGGGGAGGGGGGAGTCTCACTTCAAGGTGCAACGACGTATGGAAAACTTTATTTTACAATACGGAAAGCTCTCTCTGCTCACCTTCCCCGCCTTCTTAGTCATCTTACATGATTAGCTAATAGGGCAGCATTCTGAGCACATTAAGTGGCTGAAACACTTCCTACCAACGACTTTTTCTTCTATGATGAAATCCTGTGGTAGGAACAGTTGTCAATGGAAAAGCTCCGGAAGGAAAAAAATTGCGAAGGCTAACACCACTGACGGTTTTGGACTTAAGACCAGCATCCATGAATGCTTTTTTTTCTCTCTCTCTTTCTTTCTTTTATCAAGAAAATAAGGTCAGTTTGGATTCATTTAAAGCATCAGTCCAAGATTTAAATCCACTGACCTGCATCAACTTGTCCCATTCTGAAATGGACCTATTTCTTGTTTGTTCGTTTATTAAAAGCTTTTGCAGACTTTCCCACTACTAGCATCTTGGGTCAGTTTCTTGACCAAGCACACGCATGTTCGCTGCTGTAATAGCAAGTGCATTGTGAGGTGTGCAGCTGTCGGATGTACCTTGCTCCCCAGCCATTTAGAACTTCACCTCCCAACAGCCCCAGCAAGCGTGACTAATGGTCAGGAGTGCTGGGCATCATACTCTAAAATAGTATGAGGGCTCCAGACTTGGGAAAGCTGATTTCGAGCCTTTGTACAGATTCGTATTGATAGATTTATCTAGTTATTAAAGATTTTAAATGCAGCTTTCAGTGTGCATTGGTCTAACAAGTTAGCTGATTTTAGAAAGGGCATTAAAGGCACCCCCCCCCCATTACATTTGTGCTGCAGAATATACCCTTCTTGCCTTTGTGCACTACTTTTGGCCGCTTGGAATATGAGAAACCCTTTCAGCTGCAGGATCCCACAAGAAGGGGGGACCGTGCGACAGACTGAATCTCCATAAGGGTTGCTCTCGTGTACCAAAGGAAATAGCCATTTCTTTCTGCATCTTGTCTCTCCATGGAAGAGCGATGGCTACTCCCGTGCATACCTGTGGGCAGCAAATGAACTTCCCGCCTGTCCTCCAGGGACTTTTGCAGATTTGCTGACAAGGCACATGGCCGCTGCTGCACCTTCTAACGGTTCCTAGCAGCTAGAAGCAAAACAAAGCAGAGGCGGTGGGAAAGTACACCTTGTGCAAAGCCAGCCTTGCAAAATGCAATAATTTTGCATTATTTTCACTTTATTGCTTGTTAAGAGAATGCTGGGTCAGTTTTGTGGGGGAACAGACGAGACAGGCAATTGCACATGAAACTGGAACAGACAGAATGTATGCCTTCCGTCTCTCCCTTCTTGCTAAACGGCTTAATTTGTGGGCTTTTGGGAGATTGCAAAGAGAAGAAAACCGTCCAGCCCCTGGCAAGAGTCGATGCATGACTGCTGGGCTTTGCCGAGTGTGATGGAGTCACAGGCTATAAGCCAAGGTTATCGGGGCTGTCTGGATATCAAACTGCAGTTTGAAGCTTGTTGTTGTTAGTCAGAATTTACAAACCACAGGTTCTTTGTCCTTGCAGTGTGGCCACACTGCAAGAATGCAGATTATATTCATGAAGTTGAGGGCTGAACCGAAGGGAGATAAAAGCCAATGGCTCTGAGCCATGGTTGCCTCCTAAAGACCTGTGAGCTCCGATCACGGTGGTGTAGGTCAGCTGCAGAAACTCAGGCCCTATTCAGCCCTCTACTGTTCCCCAGAAAACCATGTTTCTCCTTCAGCCACTCCTCAGCAAGCACCACTCATCCGGCAGTTTCCTAGCCTCCCCCACCCCTAAATTTAAAAGCTAGCAACACATCTCCCAAGACTTATTTACTGATGATTCAGAGCTAAAATATGCTGATATTTTGGCCCGATTCCTTTTGCCCATCTCGTTTCCTTTCATTCCTGCCCATCACTGCATTCCTGCCCTTGAGAGTGCCTTCAAAATAGATTTTGGTTCTCAGGCCGAAAAGCGCTCAACAGCCTCGTTGGTAGGCGCTTGACCATGGCTAGCACAAAACATGGTCTTTGTAGTGTGGCCGTGCGAGTCCTTGAGATTAACAGCATGAGCAGGTGAGGTGTCTCAACCATCTTACAAATTACGGGAAGCATGTTGCTGAAGCATATCTATTTTCCCCTCTTCTATACTGTGAAAAGGGTGGATTCACCCCCACACACTTTTTACATTCTGTCTCCAGGGTGGGGTGGACTCCACTGTAGCCAGAAACACCTTATTTTGAGTCCCTTCAATAGTAGGTGGAATTCCATGGGGAAATGAAAGTGGGCGGGGGGGGGGGGGAGTTTGGAAACATGATAGTCCTGCACCAAATCAGGGCTGCATGCACTACACATGAGTAAATAAAACTATCCAGCTCAACCACATGCTCTGCACTTGGTATAACATGCACATGAGTGTCTAATGGAGTCCAAAGGCATTTCTGACCCTCTCCTTAAACTTCATTTTGGATTATTCATCATAGGCTAAAAGTATGAAAATGCAGAACTAGTTTGCCATTGCTTTCTTCTGCTCACTGCTAATCAGTAAGCATAATAGTTGTGGATCCAAGATTATATCTCGAAGCTAAAAGCACCAGGGTACACCCATTACAGATGTCACAAGATCTTCCGACCATTTCTCCACCTTGTCTGGACCACCATCACCCACTCTGCAACATAGCCAGACTGTTCCAAGAGAGTTCCAGATTCTTCCCTACATGAAAAAGAGATGTTTGCAGGGGCCAGACTTAGAAACTTATTGTGACCTCCATGGGCATTGCAGCGGGAACTAGAACAATGGCTTATTGCAGCCCCCTCTGAGATATCTGCTAGAAACGAATGGGAGCAAGCATCCAATAGGGCCCAGTGCTACCTAATCGAAGGAGTTGGAAGGTACGTATATAAAGCTGTAACAACCAATAGGATGCCACCTTAGGAGAGTCTAATCATAACCAGAGTACAGCCTGTGCCTTGGCAAGGAGTTGGTAGGCGTCACAAGGTAGCGTCAAGGGGATCTTCAAGGTGAAGAGTAGCACTGTGTTCATTCTTCCTGAAAAGAGTAATGTTGGAGATAAGAAAAAGGGACGTTTGTCTCCAAGTTGCATTATTTGACTGGGGACCAATGATCTCAGCTTTTAGACTCTCTGGCAATCTTCTTGCCAAGAGTAAGGCTTTCATAACCTGGTCAGCTGCCAACCTTTCTAGCTCCTGTCAACCAAGCTGGATATACCTCTACCTTGCAGGTGCTTTCTGTGGCGCTTCCAAGTATGCCCTTCATTTAGGGTAACGGACCGAGGCGGCAAGGTGAACCTGACCCATCCCTCGTAATTATCACTCTAATTCTGTCTTTGGAATGGGAGCCATCAAGTCAAATAGAGCGGAAGTGATTTTAAATCAGGTGGGGAGTGACAAAACCCACCACAACTCACCTTCAGAACAGAATCAACTTAGATTAACCCTGAGGATTTTTTTTTTTTTTTTTTTTTTTTTTGCCCAAGAAATGGCTACCAGGCAGCCCTTTTCATGTGCAATAACAGACAGACAAACAACAACCACGCCATCCTTAGACACGGTCATTTTAAGGGTTCTTCTTTGTTCCTCTGTAATCGGTAGTAGGCTGCAATCATTCACGCAACCCGGCAGTCCACTGAGGCACTGCCTGTGAGGGACTGGTCAGTATAGCACAGACTTCCCCAGGCTGGTGTCCAGCAGATGTCATGAACTGCAGCTCTGGGCTTTCCTGACCATTGGCCGGATTCCCTCGGGCTGGCAGTGCTGGAGGCCAATGCACCTGGAGTGGAATACCAGTTCTACTGGGAAGCTGTGTCTAGGTGATCCAAAGACCATGCCGAGAAGGAAAGGGCTTGCACGTGTGTGCTTTAAACTAGCCGAAGCAGGAAGACACTCCACTTAGGTTCATCTGTTGTCTGATCCAAAGAAAGGATATTATGGAGCCATCTCTTAAGACCTCCTACCATTTGAATGAGATATACCAAAATTCCTAAGGGGTAAAATGGAAAAATGATCCTTTGCTTGTTTCCCTCTGGCAAATGACAAAATGAGCACAGTTTGAGGCTTTTGTTAATACCGCTTTTGCTGGCCTCGGCTCTTGTGGGAGGGCGAGAGGAGCACAATGAACGGAATGCCTCATCGCAGATTCACCAGAAGTGCTTGGCGTGCAGAAATACGGGCTTCAGAGGAGGACAGATCCTTATGTCCTTAACTTGCGAAACATTCAGTGGCATCCCTCCTTTTTCTCTTAGACACTTGATATTTCCTGGATGAAGAGTTTATGATTTCCGTCTATTGTTTTCTTGGTTTGGTTTGGTTTGTTTTTTTGGCTAGTGCAAGGTATCTCCTTGCACAGCTTCAGCCTGGAGTCTATGGAACTGGTCTGATTGTGGCATGTCTGTGATCATCAATCTGAACAGTTGCTTGAACTGCAATGTCTGAGTGGCCTCAGTTGGGACCAGTTAATTCTCTCTCTCTCATGCACACACAACACTTCACAGAATCATGAGAGTTGGAAGGGGCCATGAAGGCCATCCAGTCCACCCCCCTGCTGCTGCAGGACACCACGTCACACCATCCCACTCAGATGGCTGTCCAGTTTCTTCTTGAATGTCTCTAGTGTGGGAGAACCCACAACCTCTCTGGGCAGCTGGTTCCACTGTTGTGTTGCTCTGACAGTGAGGACGCTTTTCCTGAATCTGGGTTGTCTCAACCTGAACGGATTATTCCGTGTCCTACACTCTGGCCTCAGTAAGAAGAGATCTTGACCTTCCTCTTCGTGACAGTCTCTGAGGTACTTGTAGAGTGTTACCATACCCCCTACCCATAGTCTGCTCTCCATATATATACCCAGTTTGCTCCATATATTCTCACAGGGCTTTGTTTCCAGACCCTGGATCATCTTTGTTGCCATCCTCTGAACCCTTTCCAATTTTTCTGCATCTTCCTTAAATTTTGGTGCCCAGAACTGGACACAGTACCCCAAGTGAGGCCTGACTAAGGGAGGTTATAGGGAAATTAGCACTTCTTGTGATTTGGAAGTGATGCTTCTATTAATGCATCCTAAAATAGCATTTGCCCTTTTTGCAGCTGCATCTCATTGTTGGCTCATATTTGTCCATGGAGGTTCCACAGTCCCCTTGGGAGGTTACCCAGTCAGAAAATGATATTAGATTAGTCTGACAAGATTTGTTCTTGAGAAATCCATGTTGGCTTTTATTAATCATTGCATTTTCTTCAAGGTGTTTTCAGACTGATTTTTAAATAATTTCTCCACAATTTTTCCGAGGATTGATGTCAGACTGACCGGTCTGTAGTCCCCAGGTTATCTTTTTTTTCTTTTTTCTTTTTCTGAACATAGAGACAACATTAGCCCTTCTGCATTTATCGGATACGTCTGTTTTCCGTGATTTCTCAAAGAGAACAGTGGTTCTGAGCGTTCTTCCTTTAGCTCTTTTATGATTTTGGAATGAAGTTCATTGGGCCCTGGAGAGTTGAACATATTTATTTCAGCTAAATATTCCTTGACCGTGTGTTGATCTTGGACTGTCATCCCTCACTTTCAACTTGTACTTCCTCTTTGGTAGGCAGGTTTTAGGTTCTCTTGTGGATCAAGACAGGCAAAGTGGGAATTCAGCACCTCAGACTTTTCCTTGTCATCTGTTATCACTTGCCATCCACTAGGAGTAGTTGATGTCTTTGTTTTGGACATATCTGAGGAAGGCTTTCTTGTGGCTTTTAGCCTCCCTAACTAGTCTCAGTTCATTTCCTGCTTTAGCCTTCCTGATGCCAACCCTGCAATTCCTGGTATCCATTTGTATTCTCCTTGTGGACTGACCCTTCTTCCGCCTGCCGTACGTATCTTTTTCCGAAGCCATGTGTGCTTCCTCTCTTGTCTTCTACACTTTTTTCTTGTTAGGATTGTGTGCAGTTGAACTTTGAGAATTTCTTTTTTCAAGGTTTTCCACTCCTCTTGGACTCCTTTTTCCTTTAAAGTCAGTTTCCGTGGGACCTTGCTTATTGTTGTTCTGAACTGGTTAAAACTGGCCTTCTTGAAGTCCAGGGTACATGCTTGCCTGCACTTGGGGTTTGCTTCTTTTATAATTGAGAGTTCAAGTATGGCCTGCTCACTTTCCCCCAGGGTTCCCAGGGTTGCTACTTTGTCCAGTAGGTCATCCCTATTGGTTGCTTTCAAGTTGAGGCCAGTTGTTCCTCTCGTTCCTTCCTTTACTTCCTGCTAGAGAAAGTTGTCAGCAACATGTTAGGAACCTCTTAGAGGGGCCATATTTGGCAGAAATGGTCTTCCCACACGTATCAAAGAAACGCAAGACTCCCATAATGACTACCTCATGCTTCTTGAAAACAGGTCCATTTGCTTTTTGAAAGTTAAATCCTTGTCCTCTCTTTGACTGGGTGGATTGTGACCTGGTTGTCATTCCAGCAGTTGCACCGTGCTCTCCTGAGATGCACACACAAGTGCAAAGGTAAGGAATTGCCTTAAAAGCAGAATGGCAAACTAGAAATGTATAAGAAATTCCTTTTTGTTAATTTTAGAGTACCATTTACCCAGTTTAAACCTCTTGAACCTGGGAGCAAATCTGAACATAATCTATGGTCAAATTCTGCATATTTCCAAATTTGTGATGCAATTCATGGATCAAAGTGTTCAAAAATTCATACCTTTGAAAAATGCTCACAAACATGTTTTGATCAATGGGAGAAACATACATACTTTGAATGCACATTTGAAAGATGTACCTTTGAAAAAATGACATCAAAATGTATTTTTTGGTGTGTGAACAGAGAAGAAAGCTTGCAATTTGATGCAGTGGGACATGCTTCAAGGTGAAAACTGGAGAACAGTGACAAGCTCACAATTTATAAGTATGCATCATCCTTGGTACTAACTTGTAGCTTGTCCCTTCCTCACACCCATCCATGATCTGATTCCAAACATGCAGTATCACACTTCACAAAATGTGTGCTTTTTAATTGTGAAATCATATTTTCTGCACTTGTGAAAGTGCCCTTTGGCTCACACCAATGCTTTTCTGTCATGCTGAAAACATTTTGCTATTTTTCTTTAACATAAGATCCAACACAAACAAGGGTTCCACAATGCTTACTAATTTGTATGTCCATTTGTAGATCCTAATATTAGCATTCACCTGACAGTATTGTAACTTGCTTATGCTTATTAGAACAATGTGGCTGCAAGCATTTTATATAAATAGAGTAGCACATTTGAAAGCTTTATTTTTTTTGGCCATTTTCACAAGTTACGTTCCCTAAGCCGATTTCTCCTGCAATTCACACTAATAGGCAAAATAGACAATTCACACTCGATAGACAAAATTTACTTGTCATGGAAACTTCTGAAAATTCTGGCACAGCCATTGGAAGTGTTCAAAAACAAATAAGAAGCCAGAAATCCATAGGGCTTTGCACAGTTCACTGAAAATTAGCTCCAGTGGTATGGGGGTGAGGAGTGTCTTTATTTAGTAATATAACGGGGGGAGTTCATATTCTTGTCTAAAAGTAGACCTCACGTTTTGTTGTTGTCTTTCAGATACAAAGGACAAAGAACATAATCAAAAATATGCAGGATACTTTTGGAAGTCTTATATTTAAGAAGAAATTCAAGCACATTATGTGAACTAGTAACTTTGGATATTGTCTGTGCAGATAAAAGCATTTTTGGACAAAGAGAATCTTGCGTATCTAGAAGCCTGAATCTATAAAAGTGGAAGAAAAACTGAATCAGATACCACTGCTATTTATAAGTCTTCTACTGATCGTGGCAATGCTCATGGGGGCGATCAGTGATATAGGAAAGAAAAATTGCCAGTGCTTTGTTTTTCTCTGAAAAATTCGCTATTCCATAATTTCATTAGTGACAACGAATGTACCCCCATTGCAAATACAATATTAGGTAACCTTGGAACTTTCAAAGTTGTAATTCATGTTGTTAGGGGTTTATTTCTAGCAAGTATGTAAGACAATGACTGCTATTTAAATACATATATATTTCAGAGTGAAATGAAACTAATAGTGCCTGCAAAACTGAAGAGGCCCAAACAACTTTTTGTAGAAGAGAAATGAACTCCTTTTTTAAAGAAGCTTTTATATACTGTCCTTCACTAAAAAGTTCCAGGATGGTAGTGCAATTAAATAAAAGTACAGCATCACAGGACAAATTCAGATAAAACCCCATCTTAAATATTGGGAAAATAAAAAGGTTTTGACCTGGTGCCAAAATGAAAAAAGTCTTCTCTCTGGGAAGAATGTTCCATTCCTCAGGTGCCACCACACAGAAGGCCCTTCTCCAGGTAGGCACTCTTCGGATCTCCTTCAAAGAGAGTTCCCAAAGAAGAATCTCTGATCCAGATCCTAGGGGGCGGGCAGGTATATATGGAAGGAGATGCTCCTTCCAATATCCAGGTCCTGGGCCACTTAGGTCATGACCAGCACCTTGGATTGGGCCCGGACTCCAATTGGAAGCCAGTGCAGATGGTAAAGGAGCAGCATCACATGTGTATATCTCCGGGCCCCTGTTAGCATCCTGGCTGCTTTGCTCTGACACTGTTGAAGTATCCGGACCATCTTCAAGGGCTGCCCCACATAGAGCACTTTCATCTTTTGAATTAGATGAGTGATTATCACCACTTCTGCTACTAAAATTAGTATATTAGCAGTGTTCTCTACCTTTGATTTTTCATACATTTAAAGAACATGCTATTATCGTCAAAAGTTTTGCAATTATTCCAGTATAAAATTCTCTGTACCATCATATCTAAGGTACAATCAAAGCTAGGTTTAGACAGAAAAAAGTCCCAATAAAGCTCACTGGGACATGCAGAGAGTTGTATGGATTTTCTTCTTTCTTTTTCTAAGCGTGCCCAAGATTGCATCCTACATTACAATGTGTGCATAAAATTTTAGGTCAGAAATTCATGGTGTATCAGGATGAAAAGTTAACATGGCTTACCTAAGCAAGCATTAAAAAACCCCACGACTATTAATTCTCATGCTCAGACTGGAAACACCATGTTTAAAGCAGTTTATCACAAACGTCGCACAAGAAAATACAGCAACATTTTCAATAATTATCTAACAGGTGCAAACCATAACAAGATTTTAGTCATTTGCATAAAAACAGTACACATTAATATACATTAGGATTAAACCAATCATAATGCATGCGAAAGTCAGGTAGAGGAAAGAGAGAAAAATCGAAGGAGCATAAAAAAATAACGCCAGTACAACAGCATTTATAGCTGGAGTCTGTCATGTCCCCATCCCAACAGGTCAGATGGGATGAGCCAGAGAAGCAAGAAGCAGAGCTTGCAGGACAGAGAATCATGGCTGTTCCAAGCACAGAGTGGCCCATTGTTTTAACTCTGTCTGGTAGTGTTGTGGAATCTATCAAAGAGGAGATGGCAGCCCCCAGATATGGCTGGATAGGGACTCAAAGTTAAGATTTCCCAGAGCTAAGTACTCAAAGACCTCTTTGCCTTCCGGGGTGAATCCGTCATTTTTGCTTTCTCCTTCTTCCAAAGGTTTTGTGTTTTGAACTCATTTTTTGCTACCCCATTTATGAAGGAAGGAGTTTTGGAAATGTCTGACCAAAAAGACAACTGAATGAAATTCCCATCAGTCCCTCCTCTTGGAGAGCCTGAGGTTCAACTCTACCTGTGCCAGGTATGCCAGTAGTCTTAGTTAAACCTACCTTACTCTCTCAGCATTTGAGATCTGCTGCATGGACTTCACATCATCTACAATTTATTGAGGAAATTTACTGGAAGGGCTTTGAACACCTAAAGGACAGGATACCTAAATGCTAAACCTTGTTATTTTGTTGTTATTGGTTTCTTGTAGCCATTCAAAGATGAACAGTTGTATTGCCATGTAAGAGTTTGTGAATTCTTGGGCCACCTTCCGCTTCATGTATCTAGCAAAATAGGCTGTAGTCTAGGGAAGCTTGTGGCACAAAACTTGGCTTGTCTTGAAAGCACCTTTCCCCAACCCAGTGTTGACTTCCAGCATGGCTGACCATTGCCCCTGTTGGCTGCTGGGGCTTCTGGGGGTTGCAGTCCAGAACCTCTGAAGAGCCCCTAGTTGACAAATGCTGCCTTAAATTCCACGAGAATGCTCTTCTTGTATGTCACGTCTATACTACGTTAACATGGCTACCCCTCTGGAATTCAAACAGTGCTTCTAGACAACACCAAAACTGGAAACGAGGGTGCTAAGCCCTCCCCGTGCTTTCCTCAAGCAGGAGGATGTAGTCTTAGTTATCCGTCGGTGAATGCCAGGGGAGTGAGAGCCGCCCCTTGCAGAATCTTTCCATTCTGTCGGCAAACAACTTTAAATAGTAAGCCTTTAATGGCTGAAAGATGCATTAATATTTCACTGGTAAAGCATCTTCCCATTGCGATGGTTTGTTCTTTTTGTAGCTGAGAGCAATTAGCTGGAACAGTTGCTGCCGCAGCTGTTCCACGGCGTCTCCTTCAACAGCGATTAGATATCAGGAGGCTCTCCTGCAACATGTGTGCACATGTGTGTGAAGAAGATTTTGTTCCATGGGCAATCTTCAAGGTGGTGCGAGGAAGGTGCTTGGCAACCGGCAGGTGTGCTTGAGACACGCGCAGCCAGCTCCATTGGCTCAGTGATGCTGCCAAAGTCATCTGAAGGCTGCCTTTGTATCTGCTGCAGCGCTGCCCAACTCTGCGCAGAAATAACCTCTGGCTGGTTGGCTGGCTTCTTTCAACAAACTAATTCTTCTTTCCCCTCTGCCCTAAACAACTCATTGCTAGATCCAGGTTTTCGGTAATTGTTTTCTTCCCCTCTCCCCATATCACACTCTATCCGTCAAGCGAAAAACTGGTGGGTGTGAAAAATAGCTTTGTGGATTATCCCAATGTGGGCAAAAATGAGGGTGGCACAGCAAAACAGTGAAAAGAATGATCTGTGAGCTGAAGAAGCCGTAGCTCAGATTCCATTGCAGCTTTGAGCTCATTCAGTCAAGCTCCTGGTCTACCTCGGAGAAACATCTTTCTCTCCTTTCACTATGGTCTCATTCTCACTCAAGGACTGTTCCACTTCAAACAGCAAGTTAGAACGCTTCACGGAGTGCAGCTTCTTTTCTCACATCCAGCATTCTTATGTTTAGGGTTTTCTCTTGATTTTTAAGGAAGACTTTGATCCTGTGAACGCCAACCTACAATCTGGAGTTCAACGGTGCAGACTCAGGTTTATGGAGTTAACAGAAGGAATATGTGTACGATGAGACCATCCACTTTTACTGCAATGCCCATTTCCAAACCTGGAAATGATTTGTTGCATGGGTAACTGTTGGTGTCAGTGGGAAGGATGCCATTTGCCGCTGGTGGGAAGGCTGCCCTAGAGATGGGCAGGCTTCTCTGGACTGTGTTTTGGATTGCATCTGACAAGGATGAACAAGGGCAGCAGAGGTTCTTGGGGAGGTTCTTCTGCTAATTCTGAATTTGTTTCTAAATCCTTGCACCACCTTCTTCAGGTTAGAACACTCCTCCTCTTCACCAGCAGATGTGAGAGACCAACACATCTGGAAAGCATTAGGTTAGGAAAGGTCATCCTACTTTCCCCTGTAGCACTCTCCATAAAGGGTGGACTACAACTCCCATCAGCCCTGGTAAGCATGGGCATTGGCTGGAGATGGTGGGGGTTATGGAGGATGCCACTGTGGGGGTCACTGACCTATGCAGGCACGCTCATTCCCCTGCAACTCCAGAGCTTTGGCCGTGGTGTTTGCCTTCACATTGAATGTGAACTCTTACATTCAACCTTGGAAGCTCAAGTTGGCTGCCCCCATCCTGCCAATATCTGCCTCTTTGGTTCCAAGAATACCCATACCAAGTGCATTAACTTCAGCTGCTTTCTGCAAGGGTCCGTGTGATGGGAATTCCCAATAAAAGGATCTTCAGTGGACCTTCTCTGGGAGCCCCTGCAATAGGAAGTGAGGTGGGTGACTGCTAAAAAGAAGCCATTCTGCTGGGGCATCCTAGCTGGGTCATGAGCCTCCAGAGAGACTCACCTGAGGCCTATCTCACACCTATGTTGTGTCCTTCTTGCACCAGGTGAAGACTTGATTTTTCTAGGCATTTTAGCCTTTCAGTTTCTGTTATTTTAAATCTGTGGGTTTTGGTTTTTGTTTTAGTTGCAAAGTCATGCCCGACCCGTCATGACCCCACGGACAACATTCCTCCAAGCTCCCCTGTCCTCGACCATCACTTGGAGTCCACCCAAGCTCACACGCACTGCCCCAGTGACTCCATCTAGCCACCTCATCCTCTGCCATCCCCTTCTCCTTTTGCTGTCAATCATTCCCAGCATCAGGGTCTTCTCCAGGGAGTCCTTCCTTCTCATTAGGTGGCCAAAGTATTTGAGTTTCATCTTCAGTATCTGGCCTTCTAAAGAGCAGTCAGGGTTGATTTCCTTTAAGATTGACTGACTGATCTCTTTGTGGTCCAGGGGACTCTCGGGAGTCTTCTCCAGCAGCACAATTCAACAGCTGCTCAATTTTACTTAAAAAAAAATGCAGCCATTTAAAACATTTGTATCATATTTGGCCACGTTGTTGAGAGCTTTGGCTGTTGGATGGTACCAAAATGTAAAACACTAAATAACCAGGTCTCAGAAAGCCGAACCTTTCTGTCCTGCAACACTGGTATCCTTCTGATATGAAGGAAGGTATTGCAAGCGGTTCCTGAGATGTGTAGCCATAAGAAATGGGTGACGATCATCAGAGGCAAGAAGTGCCAAGTGGAATAGCTTTGTTGCTTCCTCGTCCTTTCCTCTCCTACTTGCCAGATCAGAAAAGTAGCGTCCCACCCAAGCTTGTTTGGCTTGTATGGGACATTTGCCTTGATTCTCACAACCAGCCCTGGACTATTTGCAGGGTTCTTTTCCAAACAAAAATCATCTGTATGGATTTAAAGACTCCTGTGACAGGTACTGGATCAAATCTTCCCTTAGAAGTTCTGTTTGCGGACTCTTTCCTCAAAATGGGCATGGCTTAAGCATCCTTTCCATGGTAGCAGTTGGCAACGGGAGGTGCAGGGTTAGGTTTTTGCAGCCAAAACAACAGTGGGTCACGTGGCAACATAAAGATGTATTGTGGTATTTCTTCATTGTCACTCTGGTCCACAAAATTTTATCCCACAGTGGACCTGTTAGGCATTAAGGAGCCCCGAGAGGTTGTTACGGGAGACTTTGATAATTGGAGAACCCTGATTTGGATGCTGCCGTTGCAACCAAATCCAACATTATAAAGAACATTTTATCTTTGGATTTTTCTTCCTTCTTAAGGCTGTCCAGAATAATAAACTCAACTTGTTACAGAATCACTCCTCAGATCAACTTGTTCCTAGCTGTCTTTAAAGAAATACTGTTTATCCAAAGCCAAACACCACCTGAGGCCTCTTTGTTTGCTGTGCCTGGCTCACAGAAATTTAACTTTAATTTGTTGTGACTGATCCCAAATCCATGTGTTGGCTGTGGCTACTTGCCACGAGTCAGAAAGTGAAACTAAGTGTTGTTTATCAAGACGAGAAGTGATACCAAAATGAGACAGGGAGGTGTGATTCTAATTTGCACCTCGGCTTCAGTTTTGCCCTCAGGATCCGTGTTTCTGTCACTGCTGCTGCAGAGCAGTGACAAGGGGAAGATGTACCAAATGTGCTGCTAACGGACATGGCAGCCATGCTCAAATTCAGATCTTTTCCTGCCTGAATGATGGACTTAATTTTCCGTGCGTGCGTTGGCCGGGGAGAGAGCAACTTGTAACAATTTGTGCACCGTCCAAGTCCAGAGCTGTGAAACACTGATTGAAATGCAAGACGTAGTAATGAAATTCCAAACCCATGAAAACGTATCTTATAGCTTGTGGCTTGTATGTTATTTTGGCAATGAGTGGCAGGGATGGGGGAGAAATTCTTCAGTTGGCATCTAAATGCAAACTTTTCTTCAGACCAGCACATCTACTGAGAGTAGTTACCAGTTCAAATTTGTACTGTTTCTGAATTGTGCATTATAATCAACTTAGAAAATTGTGTATTAGAATCAGCTTAGAAAAATCTCCCTGTTTCTTAACAAAAGGGATCTGTTTCTTCAGTACACATGCTTAGCACATGGGTTCATTTGCTGGAGCCATTACCGTGTTTTGTCAGCGCATTTTATATCCCGTGAACAAACACCTGTATATCCAAGATAACTAACTGTATGTGCGCGCACGCGCACACACACACGCACGCACGCACACACTCATGCACAGTTCTTCCAAGGAACCACTTCAAATAGGAAGCCTTTCAAAAGAACACTTGAAGCTATGCAAGCGGCAATCACCTTCCCCTTTGGGCAGCGGTGAAGTGCCAGTGGCCAGTGATTAAAGACTATGGGAGTCATAATCCAACCACATCTGGAGTGCCAAAAATTCCCACCGGCTCCTGAGGGCTAAATGGGACATAATGCAATGATTTCCATTATCATTGAGTGCACTGCCTTTTAAATATAAATTGCAGGGGTGTTAGGGCATCCTAGCTGTTCATCTCTCTCTTTTTCCAAGCAGACCAGTACTAAATTTCCTAACTAAAAAGCTTCACTGTATTAAAGTTGACTGGTTAACCTGGCTTTGTAGTGTATTGCAATAGTCAATAACAAAAGGAAGAAGCAAAGCTTGAACAGTGGCCTTTAGAGAAACATGGCTTAATGATACAGATTTGATGCTAGGCTTGCATCCCTTCCAAACTGAAAAGAGCAACCCACACTGTCGGGGGGGGGGGTGTCCCCTGTTTCAGAGCTGATCGCTCGGGGCATCTGATGCTTCTTAATGGATCTTTCCTCTTAAGCAGAGGATTTAAGATTAGGCCAATGATGTTGAAGTTGGGTCCACCCCTTCCAATATCAGCTGTTCACTAGACTTTTCCAGAGAGCTCAAAACTGCCCAGTTCTCAGCAACAGCTTGTCTTATCTCGGGGTCCACCAGCCTTGCTATTTTAGCGGTAAATTCTGTTCCCTCCACTTGGTCTGAATCACAATCTGCCTTCACAACCTTGGAAGGCTCTTTTGCTGGAGGAGGGGGCCCAATCCGGACAATGTGGGGATCAACTCACGACTTGACGAAGAGAGGCCTTTAACCCTTAGCTGCCCAGATCTGTCCCCCCTCTTCACAATGCCTGCCTTTTCCATTTGGCGGCCTCAGACGTCACTGAGGGATGTAGGATTCTCCAGCGCAAAAGAAGGTGCACCAAGAGGTGGTCCAGTGCAGGCCTGCAGCACAGGGCCGCAAAGGGTAAAAACTGCTCCACTGTCCTCATGCCAAACTCTTAGCCTGGATCAGGGCCTTATGCCTGGCGTTTTCCATTTTTTAACACCACAGTATTGTCCATAGTGTAATCAGCTAGAGAAACAGGACGATTCGTAGATTTGAATATGACTATTGACTGTTGAAATGAGGAAGATATTAACCCAGTATGTCCAATGTCTTAAATAATCATTGTTTTTAAAGTTAGATTATAGTGAAAACAATAAAATTTATTTAAAAAAAAACTGTTGGTCATAGTGTGAATGACATCATGCCTGCTTTGGTTCCAAGTCATTTCAGTGGTCTCTGACCATTGTTTGGAACCCAGTGTGGGGGTTTTCATGTTTTTCAGATGTGCAGGCCCCTTTCTTTGGAAAATACCTTCCTGAAAGTACTTCCAGAGAGAGCACTTCTTTGCCAGGTGCTAAATGCTTCTGGTTGCACAGCACCTCTTGCTAATGTGAATCAAAATTACCTATTTGGAATCCATCGAAAAAGGGCCATTGAAGGTCAACTGTAGAATCGAAGGCTCCTAACCTCAGCCCATTACCTAGCCGGCCCATTCTGGTGCTGAATGATTGAGCCGATTAGGTGGACGCCCTCCTTCTCCCCTGTGTCTTCCCCAGAACTAGAGATAGTTTTGTTTGCACCAGCTGTTCTGCTTCTCCTTCCGCTCATTGACCTTGGCAATTCCGCAAAGCATTGTTCTTCCAATCCAGATGCAGGGTCTAAAAGCTCCATCTTGGAATGCTATATTTTGGGAAAAGCAGGCCCACCCCCTACAAAAACAGGGGTATCTATCATGCAAATTTGTGTGTTTTGATTTTTAAAAATGAGCCATCGCTGTACTCAGAAATGATCTCAACAGTACACAGAACCAGACAGAATTATACATTGTATTATATTCATTTTCTGTTCTCTTTTGCTTGCAACCTGCAAGCAAGCACCAAAAGGCATTGACTAAAGAAGCAGCCGGATGCATGGCTGAGGGAAGGCTGACACCTGACCCAAGTGCCTGTTCTTCTCCCCTCCCATCTATCCTGCCATGCACACAGCCTGAGCCCCAAAGATCTGGGACAGAAGATCTTCTTCTGAGTCCTCCTGGCATGCCATGGTAGCAATGATGCCGGCTAAACTGCAGCACTGTGCCCATATGAGTTGTTTTTTGCCTACACACCAGGCCCAGGGAAAGGGAAAGAAGTATACAGGCCCTGCCCAAGATGGGGACAGATAATGCAGCCACCTCCTGTTCCATGCAACCTGCTGGGATTCTTCTGCTGGGAAGGTATAACAGCATTTTTTGATGCGATTTTCACCCAAATCTGCATTACAAGGCCGTTTGTAATGCAGTGAAGAGAAGGCAGTGTTGGTGCATTCTTTTTCCATATGCAATATGTCTTTCGTTCACCCAGCTTTGGTGCTGGCTGAAGGGTTGGGACGGCCCTTGGGCAGGGCCCCCTCAGTGGGCCTTGCTGCCCTTCCTTTCTCCTCCCCATTGGCAGTGGCTGCTGTCGCTTGGCGACTTTGTTCTGGCCCTTGCTTGGCAGTTGGCTGCAAGATCTACACCTCCTCCTCCTCCTCTTCCCCACCACTGACATCTGGGCTCGTTGAAGAGGCAGGTGAACAAGCAGGCTGTAGAAGGAGCAGGTCCAGGTGAGGACGCGTGATGGGGATGCTCTTGCGAACGAGGCGCGCGACTGAACCCCACGGTGGAAGCCCAAAGCGCAAGCGTGTCCCCTGGAAATGTTCGTAATGATCAAACACACGCTTCCCTTTGTCTTACTCCCAGTTCCTGGTTTAATTGGCACAACATTCCTGATTTGTGCAAAATTCTTTAGCGAGGTGGATCTGCTCCACTTGGGACAGGGCATTTGTCCAAATCTCTTGTTTGACGGCTGCTCAATTTGCGCAAACCTCCTGTTTGTGCAGAGTGGCGATTGCGAGCGTGAATGAGAACCGAGCGTAAGACCAGAGCTCAGAAAATTGCAGCATTCTTGAACATCACTCACTGCTCCACCCCTCGGGAGGCCTTGTCTTGCCCCAGTCCCATGGAGGAGACAGACCAGCAATCCATGGCCTTCTAGGGGTTTTGGATTTCAGTTCCCATCCACACTTGCCAGTATAAGCCAATGGTGAAGGATGATGGACCAAATGTTTGAAGATCACAAATGAACTACCTTAATCTAGCCTTAAAGAAAACAAGACAAAGCGACCACAGCAACAAGATTTTCCTGTGTCCGCAGGGAAAACCATTTGCCAGTTTTATTTCCTGAACTTTGCTTTTACAGACATGCAAATGGTATATAGTGGGAAAGCATTTTGCTGTCATGAACCCAAGTGTGTTTTTCCTAGCGTGTGCGGAAAAGTATGCCAAAATCTCAGCTGCACTTGTGTATTTAGAAGGAGGCCTCTCCTTTTGGCACTTAAAACTGTAAAAATGTGAATCAGACGGTCTGTTATGAATAATTGAACCAGCCTGTTAAACATTTTAAGCTCAGCTTAAGCTCTTAAAAGTACCAGCACTTCCTTGTCCTTTGGGGGTTTGGTCAGGGAGAGAACAACTTTGAGATAACGGAATTAATTTGATTTGCAAATATTGCTCTCTGCCCCCCACCCTCCCTGTCTCCCCTGTCATATCAGCTGCTTCCCACAGTGCTTGATTTTTTTGGTCACTGGTGCTGTTAATAAATAAGCTGAAATGAAACAGCATACTTAAGATTTATATAGTGTTTTAGAGCATTCTAAGTGTTTCTTTTTATCTCCAGAACTTGTCTTCAAGCCAGTGCCTTCCATATATTTTGGACTATAGCACCTATAATCCCTGACTATAGGCTATACTGGCTGGGGTTGATGGGAGTTTTAATCTGGAGGGCACAGGTTGGGAAGATGTAAACTAGGTACATATATTTATTTTATTTTATTTATTTATTAAAACATTTTTATGCCGCCCCATTCGCCGAAGCCTCGGGGCGGCTTACAACAATGCACACGGGCATGTGTGTGTGGGTCAAAAACAGAAAAACAGTTTCAACACCCTGTGATATGTTCAAGAGCTTCAAGGGGACATTATTTCCCCAAATTCATACATCTTTTTATACGTTTTGTAACAGAAAGCTGATGCAAAGATGCCACCTGCTTTTTGCGCTCTTGAATCCAGGAGAAGCGATAATCAGGATCAGGTGCTGCACTGCTCTGGGAGCCGAACTGGACTATGGAGCCTTATGCTGATCTTCTTGGGAGGCCTTGGTCTACATCAGGGCTTGAGAACTTCCTGCTTAGAGGACCATCCAGGATCTCCCAGATGCTCACACCAGAGTGTTCCTGCCTCCCCCAGCCCACCCCAACCTCCTATAGCTTGACAGTTCCAGGTTTTTGCCTGATTTTGTGCTCTACTCTTCAAAGTTGACATGTTCCCTCTTAGGCTTATTTATTATACTTATATCACAGCATTTTTGCCATGAGGAACCCAAGGCACATTTTCATAATTCTCTTCCTCCTCTCTAGTTTCCAGCTCTTTTACCATCTGTAAGAGCTTTAAGCAAAAATGTGCTTGTACGTTTGCTATTTTTGACCCTGCCCTATTCCCTTTGGCCCATCTCACTAGAATGCATTTCTGGAGAGCTCTTCCTGAGCAGAGTTTGCTTCTTGGACTGAAAGAAGTCCAGCATTCCCGTTCTACCTGTTTTTGCCCCCAAAGACTGGATTAGCAACATGGTAGGGCAAGGCTCTGAACAGTTCTTCTGCAGGTGCCACAGTTGTGGAGCTCCCTCCTTTGGGATACATCTTAGCTATGCCTGACCCTTGGTTCCCTTCCTAAAGAGACAGTTTCCCCCTTCAGAAACATCATGCTTCTACTGTGCTGTTAATGTACTGATACGAGTCTTATTTGATAGCTTGTGAATACACCTTGGGTCTGTCAGAGAGAAGAGGGAAGGAGAAAGCCAGTGTGGTGTGGTGGTTAAGAGCACGGGACTGGGACTCAGGTGATCTGGATTCTAGTCCCCGCTCGACCATGGAGCCAACTGGGTGACTTTGGGCCAGTCACAGACTCTCAGCCCAACCTACCTCACAGGGTTGTTGTTGTGGGGATAAGATGGAGGAGGAGAATGATGTAAGCTGCCTTGAGCCCTTTGTAGGAAAAAGGCAGGATAATAAATAAATAAATAAACATATTAAGAAATAAAATGAAAAAATCTACCACAATGATGCTTGTATTTTTTTTTACAAGGCCTTTCCTCTTTAGTGTTGATAGCTTGAATGACACTATTTGTAAAATCTCAATCCATGGTCTGAAAGCAAAATAAATGTGATGTTGTCTGAAATCTGTCTGTTTATATCAGAGGGTGTTGTCTCTTCCAAAATGGACACGACTTGCTTGATTTCATATTTTGGAACACCCACTGCAAAGCATTTAAAGGAAGGCAGATTCTTTAAGTCAAAATAAGCTCTTCACCTGGACCAAACTTTTTTCTGGAGGCTGGCAGGGATAGGCCAATCTAATTCACGGTTATATTGCTTTTTCATGATTGTACCTGCAGTTTAATGCGATTTCCACATTAAAATGCCGAAGTGTCCCTGCTGAAAAGAACCAATCCCTTCTCAAAATAAGCATTTAAAAGTGGATTTTGATACATTTTGAACTGCCAGGAACTGCATCACAGTGTTTGGAGAAGTGTGAAATCTGGCGGATAGCTTAGCTCTCTTAGTTTGCAAGGTGCGGATCAAGTCATTTTACATAAGAATTCACAAAGACTGAACTGCTCTCACAAGAATTCACAAAGGCGGAAGTGCTCCGGCATCCCGTATTGTTTGCTCTCTGTCCCCTTCCAGTCAGCCTCCCCTACGAGGCAGGCGATTCTGCGTCGTCTCCACACCAGTCATGATGGGCATCATCGACATGCTCCATGCAGAGAGATTCTGGAATTGCCTCCCTCCGCCATTCCACTGCCTCCTCAAAGTGGGTGTCCGTGGGCTTCCCTGCCCTACACTCGGAACAGCAGCTCCTGCATGAGGACTTTGCTAGGTTCGCCCGAGAAAGCCCATTCTTTCCCTGCTTCTTATATTTCACTTCATGATATGAGCAGGCACAGAAGTGTCATAAGCAAACCAGCATCTTCTTCACATGCAAGAGAACTGTAAAAGTAGGTTTTTTGAGCCACAAGAGTGCCATGTGTCCCTAGTTTTTATGTGCGTTGGAGAGTGTACTTGAGTCAAGGAGAGGTGTTCCTTGGCTGTTGGATGTCTGGGGAAAGCTGGCGCTTCGGAGCCCTGGGTGTGTCCGGCTCGGTGTTGACGTCATGGACTGGCCAAGGTGGCCCAGGCTGTCAGCCAGGGCTTCTCCACAGCATTACCTGGAGACACCGAGGAGTAAGCCTGAGATCCCCTGCATGCCAGGTATAGGCTCTGCTGCTGAAGAGCGGCCTTTCCCAAAGCTGCCTCACTTGTGGGATCCACAGGTTCTCTGCAGCTTTTGTGGGGAGCAGCTTGCATCTACTCAAGAGAACCTGTATAGAGAGCCTGTATCCTGTTTCCAGTACATGTGCTCAGATCCAGGTGGCATCTGTCCAGTGCGCTCTTGCTGGGTGGGTTGGGCTTTGGGGGGGCAGGGTTTGTTCTGCCCCACTTCCACATCTCTCTCTGTGTGTTTACTCTGCTTAAAAAGTCATACTTTTGGTGTGCCTGCTTTTTCTAATGGACCCACCCATGCATGTGAACGGCATATGCATCCCCACAAAATACTTTGCCTTGGTATTTTGCGCACTATTTTTGCGCATATTTTTCCTAAAGGTATTTGCATTGGAAAGTTTGCAAAATGAAAGTTCTGAACTTCAGCTTTGTCTTGGATCGCTGAAAGGCTCAAGAGAGGCACTTTGACTAAATCTGTTTTAAATGAGACAGAGAGAGAAAGAGGGAGGGAGGGAGGGAGGGAGGGAGGGAGGGAGGGAGTCAGTGGAATGCATTTCTTCTCCATCTCTACCTTAGATCAATATGCACTCCTTCAGCCATGCACTTGAGCAGAGGATACGAACTTCCCTATAACGTATAGGGAGTCTTACTGGAAGGCAGCAGGGCAGGTTTGGGGCTTACATTTTGCTTCCCAAGATCTTATATTTAATTTTTCAGGTCAAGCGCACTTTTGCAGACGGCTGTTGGGAACATGATACTAGAGAACATCACATTTCTGCTACACTTGTCAGATATGATTATTTTTAAAGGCCAAAAATATTGCTGCTGGAAATATTGCTATATAAACAGAGTTTACTGAAGCTCTGTGTAACATACGTAAAGGCATCTTAGCACATTAAACCTAAATAAATGCCCATATGTTTTGTTAGAAAGCTATTTTGGAAAAGAACCCCCCGGAGTCCTTTCTCCATTTCAGATCGGTTGCTGTTCTCACCCCAAAGTAGGGATCTGTTTGCGCTGAAGGTAGGAAATGGCTTGCTGCGGTGAGCCTGGTGCTTGCGGGCAGCACTAACCATGCGACACGACCCCGGTGTCAGTACAGAAGAAGACAGGAGGGGACATCAGGGCACAGCCAAGCCCCAGGCAGTGCTTTTCCAAAGGTCCCTCTGTCCCAGTGTCCCAGGATACTGCCAGTTTGCATTAGTGTTCCAGGCAGCTGCTGACTCTGGTTGGCTTCTGGATGAGGACATGGCTTTCCCCTTTTAGATCCAATTGGCTGTCGCGGTTCTGGATACCTGGCTAACTTGGCCCTGTGCCTGGGTGGTGGTGCCATCAAGACAGAGGTTGAAGGTCCCAGTGGGCAGAACAAGCAGCAGGATCCAGACGCACGACAAGGTGGGCTTACCTCATTTTGAGGTATATCTTCTCATCTAATACATACAAAGTCCAGAGTCAAGAATTACTGAACTTCACCACCATTCCTAGGAATGTTCTCTTTAATCCTCCCTCACTTCCAAGATGCAGAAGACCACCTTGGGTGATGGTGGATGGTCTTTGCAGACCCACCTCTGCACCTGCATTGGGTCTTCTTGGCCACTGGCCATTCACCTGCATTTTATTTATTTATTTATTTATTTATTTATTCAGAAAATTTCCAGGCCGCCCATTCGCCGAAGCCTCAGGGCGGCTTACAAATAAATAAATTAAAATACATAAATAGCAATATAAAAGACACGTAACTGTATAAAATAACTGCATCTCTTCATCCACCTGAATCTCCACCCTTATTGACACCTGTGTCATGTTTCATTCTGATCAATCTGTTCTCCTCTACAGGTACAAATGTATCCTCTTCAGTGGCATGCTGCTTCGTGAGATGATGCGAGGAATCTCAACATGGTCATGTAACATTTGTCATCCCGAAAGATTCACAAATTTTAGCCTTGCTTCCAAGTCTGACTATGCATGAAAATTAACTAGCACTGTTTAATCATGAATATTTATGGCTGACAGTAATCCTGAATTTAATGATAAAATTTAACGATATGCTAGCTGCTTGACCAATAATTCATGCCACCTCCAGCTCAATGATGCATTTTAATTGGTCTAAAATAATTGGAATGTATGTATTGTTGGAGAAGGGCTGGGTTTTGGCTGGGGGAAGCGTGGCGCACTAGCAGGGTCCACTCGGCATGCAAGATAAATATGAAACATGGGGGGAAAAGCTGGATTTAGCGACTCATGATCTCAGCCCCTGCCTAAGCGCCAGAAGAGAGACATCAGGTAGAGCACTTGCCCAGTGTTTTCATTAGCAGACATGTATTTGGGTGTGTTTAGACTGCAAAAGGCAGTCAGAGGAACTTCTCGTGCCTAAAAGAATGGTCGCGCTGGGCACCTAGATGTCCCTCCAGCGGCACATCTCTCCCACCGTGAATTAACCCTCTCAGCACCTGCTGTATTGCCTTTTTTTTTTTTTAATCCTCTTATGTAGTAATTTCAGCCAGCTGGGGATCATATAACAAATGTCATCATACTGCATGTCTACTGGGAGGTTATAAAACAAATGCATGGGGGAAGCTGTGTGGGCCACCCCCTCCTTGTGCCCCCACCCTTCCGCAATCGGAAATGGATCACCATCTGTATGATGCGCACACAGAGAGTGCCTGAACGCAAGGAAGAACCTGGTGTACCTCTGGAGAACTTCCAAAAAGCAGTGAGGCCAACCGTAGTGGCCCCCTCCACATGCTCCTGTGTAGAACACGTCTGGATCCCTCCTGTAACAGCATCTCTAACCAGTTCAGAGTGAGAAGCATGCTTGTTCTCATCCCTGAATAGGTCAGCATTCGTGTCCTTATTTACAGCATCTCTTCCCTACCAGAGGCTCGCTGGAATGGGAAGCCCTGCTTCAGGGGCAGAGCTTATGCTTTGCGTCACGCTGTGTCCAGGTTCCCTCCTTGGCCTCTCCAGGCACCGCTGGAAATCCCTTCCTAGAAAGCCTGGAAAGCTGCTTTGAGTCAGTATTGGCCATACGTGGCTAGACGGACCAGTATCTGGCTCAGCATATAGCAGCTTTCAATGCTCCCAGGTTCCAGTTTTCTCAGGGGGCCAAAGTGGTCATGAGTACATCATCTGTTTCAATTCATCCTTAATGATATTCAAGATGTGTATTTCCTTGTTGGTACACTGCAGATCATATTTTGCTACACCTTTATCAGTACTGGTTATCTTCTTAATGATTTGATGAATACTCACACTGAGCAAGGAACGAATCTCACTCAAAATGAGGGGTCCATGCTTGTGCCAGCCTCTCTGAGTGTGGGTACCTTTGCATGCTGCAAACAAGCCAAAATGGCTGAGTTGCTCAATGAAACACCCTCAGTGTGCCAAGCCTGCGATGGGGCTCCCCAGGGGTTGTTTTCCCCACTCCTTCCCCGTCAGCCTTCTAGCTGACTCATGTGGCCCACTGGTTCTCAAGCAGCAAGACGTTTCAGGATAGCAACCGCGGTTCATTATTCTTGGAAGGTAGAAGTGTTGCCAGTGAAAAGTGTACTGTTGATTTCTGTTTACTGCATACAAGGGCTGAGTCAAGCATTTGGACCGCATCCTCCACCCCAAAGCTGAGTAGCTGCTTGGAGCTCTAATTCTTTCTAGCTAGCTGCAAACCTCATGTATTTATTTCCCAGTAGCTACTTGCAGTTCCAGTGTGCTTCTCTAACCTCCAACTGAACACATGGCTTATGTACTCTCCCAACGGGGCCATCAACTTGTTTGAATATCACACATACACACACTCTTATCCCCCGTATCTCAGGACTGCAAGACAAACTTTACCACATCTGAGTGCAAAGGATACAACATCGATACAACTACCGAAGACAGAGGAGCTGGATTCCGTTCTTTGGGGAGAAGCTCCAACCTGATATCTTGAGATATGGATAATCCAGAGTTTGCAAGGCTTAGTGCCATTTAATCATAACAAACTTCTTGGAAAAGTGAAATGAGATTTAGCTAAATGTTCTGTTGGCAATTCCATGGCTAGGTGGACGTGAATATATTGATATGCATTCTGGGCTTGTTTCTGAACATCCCGCTACAGTTGACATCCGCGTGATTTGATACTTGGCAGAAGGGGTTATGTGAGGTTTTTAAGGAGGGGAACATATCAGATAGCACTTTCTATCAATTAGATAGAGCAGATGGTCGTATGTCTTCTGTGTATAAAGGAGATATTTCACTGAAGCAATATAGGATTGTTGATTTTGGAGCAATGAGAAGTTTTGACATCTCTTAAATATATACTCTGTTGCTGAGAAAGATATGGCTGTTATCAGCTCTAATCAATGTACTAAAACCTTTATTTCTATCTGTTTTAAGTTTAGAAAGAAGTAACATCCAGGTTTATCTCCATAGACAGTCGTCCTTTATAATAGGCAGCTAGAAAACAAGGATTTATAGGCAAACTTGCAGCCTTGAGGAGACAATGGCTTGCGGGGAAGTGCAAACTTTTAGGCAAGGGGGTGAAATGTGACAAGTACAGAATTATCATAAGTATTGATTCCTTGTGGACTTTTGATGTTTCAATCTTTACAAGTTCAGCATGTTGCAAATATATTTGCACGGTTCCTTGAGGAGACTATACAGAATTTGAGTCATTGGTTTCATGGAATCAAAGAACATCCTGAGTCAGTTCTATAAATGATTGTTGACTGTGTTACCAAACTCAGCTGGCCAACAGCTTAGGGTGATCCCAAGTGGACCCCAGACCCAAGTCAAAAAGAGACTGAGACGAGACTTAGAGCCAAACCAGCTTTATTCTAGTGCACTATAGAATAAAGGGAAACGAAAGGGGATAGCAGTCCAAAGCAGTGCCTCGAAAGTTGCACCCCTGTACATGCGTTTTATACCCTATGTAAACAATTAGGTCACCTAATACACATCCAATGCATCTGTACATGAGTGTAAGCACCCCCTCTCCTGCTGTTAGTTTCAAAGAGTCTTTCTTCTGTCAAGGACCAGACATTTCCCATGTCTATTTCTGATCGGCTCGAGATTCACTCAGGCTTGCCATGTTCTGACTCCCTGCACCTTTGCAACTTTCATGGCAGCTAGAACCAGTTTCCACTGCCCCTTCGATTACTGTACTCGAAGACAGACTAGCTTGTTAGCTGTGGGTTACACGAAGTTCATTTTGTTCTTATCCCCCTCCCTTCTGGGGCAGTATAACCATTTTATACAGTGGTGTTTTTCCTATGTGGCCTTCCTCTGGTCGACTGTTTCTGGGGTCTTCCTCTGTCAACTACTTTTGGGGTGTTTTGGGGTGCTGGGATTGGTAACAACTGGGATGTATGTATCCCAGTATGACTCAAGCATGGGAAGGGTTTGTGAGGGCAGTAACTGGAAGGAAATGGGAATGGATGAAGCAATAGGTCAGGTTGCTCAATCAACCTCATGCATGAATTTTAAGGAAGGTTTATGAAGGTGACGTTTGACGTGACTTAATGTAGGTTAAATTGGATTTACACAGGAGTCAGTGATAACTTTTTTACATCTGCTCTTGAGAACATTTTCTCCATGTTAGTTTGATGTGGGCGAAGATTTCATATGTTGGCAAAAAATTGTGAACAAATTAAATACATGATGAGTTGTGTCTTACCAATGAACCCTCTTGTCATATTGCTTTGTTCAGTAGAGTTTATTCCTAGAAAATTGTACATAGGATTGCAGTCTAACATTAGTAAAACAAGAGTAGGCAGACTGTTAATCACTTTATTGACAAATCTAAATGTTTTATATTGTTTTGCAATGATAAACATACAAGATGCTACTTAATATTCCTCTTTTTATAAGGAGTGAAGAGCAAAAGAACTCTGCTGGATCAGACCAAAGGTCTTCTCTAGTCCAGTGTCAAGTTTCCAATGTGGGAAGTCCACAAGCAGGATATGGGGGCACTTGTGCCCTTCCCCTGGTTCTGCCCAGCATTGGATGTGGAGAGTCACACTGCCGCTGATCCTGGAGTTAGCATACAGCTGCCTTCTCAACCTTGTGCTTTCCAGTCATGTTTGGACTTCAACACCCAGAATGCCCAGCCATTGGCCCTGCTGGATGGGAATTCTGGGAGTTGTGGTCCAAATGCCTCCTAAGGCCACCAGGTTGAGAAAGCCTGGTATACAGCCATCACAGCCCGCGTTCATTGGTCGTGTCCTCTATGACTGGGTCTACTCCCTATTTAAAGCCACCTTCTTTGTGGTCCTTTGTTGACTATCACTACATCTTAGGCCAGAGAGCTGCATCCTTAAGTTGGGAGATAATAGAAGACTCATACAATGCAGGGAGAGGCAGGCTGGTATGATGGTTCCAGGCTTGTTCTAGGATTTGAGGTGCTTTGATGTTTATCCAGGCATCTATACAAGCACAATAAAGGTACAGAATCACCCAGCTATGGGACGCGTGATCCTTGCAAGTGACATTTCTGGCACTAGGCCAAAGGACCCTGGGATTACTGATGCATCAAGGTCGAAACTGAACAAGCAGTGTGCAGCCGGTTGTACAACTGTGGGCTCACGCACCTGTGTTTCAGCTGGAGTAGAGGTTTTGCTTGCCAGGGGTTTGGAAATGCAATGTCCTGAAACAATGTGCTTCCAGGCGGAAAAGCCTACTATAACCTGGGTATTAATATAATTGCTGATCTTACAATGTTCTTAGAAAGGCCAGGTTCAAATCGTCAAGTCCATTGCACCTTCAAATGATCAGCTCCAGTAATGAAAGGAACAAAGGCAGCGTTTTAAAGCAATGCTGAAGATTTGAGATAGGAAAAATGAAAAGACCCCTTTGCATTGGCCACAGATTGGGCTTCCTTCATGATTATTGCTCTTAAGGGTTTTTTCCCCCCTTTCCTTTATTCATTTAAGCTTGAGTAGATTCACCTAGTCCAGTACTGAATCACAGAGAACATGCTACTTGAATATATTCCTCGAGAGATTATCTATTTTGCTTCAGCTGGTGCACATACAGAATCGAATGATCCAGGGTTGCTAACAATTTAACACCACCCTACATGGCTGAGTCTACCTTTCACTGGGAATAAAGAGAGTCTGTGGTGCTTGCCTTTAAAAGGATGCCTCATTGTGACCCTTTGGCAAGATACATGGCCAGGTTGAGTCTGCTCAGTGCCTGGATAAGAGACTTCCTGGAGGCCCCTCTTATGGATGTTACTGAATTCCACCCAAGAAAGGTGGCATGTAAATGTAAAAGGTGGCATATAAATATAATTCAGGGAACCAAGGGCAATTAACTTCTTTGCTACCTTCGATGGTTTTCTCAGCTTCCCTGGCATGCAAGGCAGTGGATAATGGGTTCCCAAGCAGTCTCCAATCCAGGCACTGACCTTGATTAACCTTAACAAGGTTGCAGCATGATGTGACTTCCAGCCGTGCACCAACATACATGATGTGTTATCTGAACTGAGCCCTGAGGCACTTGTGGTCCTCCAGCTGTTTTGGCCTACAGGCTAGTGGCTTCTCCTGCTGGTGGGAGTGGCTACACAAACCATGGACTGTCCAGTCCGGTATGGTTAGTGTTACATCCAAACCAGGATCTCTGCCTTGTCTTTGTTCCAGAGAGCCATAGTTTAGCATCAGGAGAGGTTCAGAACTCCTCCTGTGTCAGTGGGGCTACTCCTCCATTGCAGCTTCTTAGGAGCTATCCATGGAGCTGAACCCCCATCACCAAACACCTACATGCATTCCCCAAATAAATTCATAGTTCAGAACTATGGAGCACCATGGATGGCTCCCACGAAGCTGCTGCGGATGACATACACCAGAGGGCATCCACCTCCTCTGTTTAGCATCATGCAAATAACCCAGAGTCTACCAGACTCACTCCCTTCTTCCACTGCAGCCACGAGGAATGGGAAAGCTTTCACTTCTCAACATGCATGCAAACTGTGGTTGATCTGAACTATGTCAAATGGAAACAGGCCAACTTCAAGCCATTATGGAGCTGCCATTGTTTGTATTAACGATAGTTAAGATGAACTCTAGTTCAGGGTCTGGATGATGCACCAAACAATTAAGGAAAGGACAGTGGGAGCAAGAGAGCTTCCCTTTTCCTACCACAAGTCAATGTACTCCTAAGTATGTTTACTCACCACTGAGTGTCACTGAGTACACATAGTCGAAGTTACAAAGTCGACTTGCATTAAGATGGAGTGTCTAAAGACATCTTCATGTTATATTCCTCTTTGAAAACTCTAAAAAAGCAACACTTCTGTGTAGACGCACTTCTTCTGATAACTTCTACCCTATTGTGGCTCTTTGTTTTTTGCACAAGTCAATGGAGGCTGGTCAACCAGTTCCTCTCCAGAAACATATTTAAGGTATTCATTAAAACCTATTTCTGTTAATGGGCTCTCGGAGAATGAATCAAATGGCTCAGTACTGTAAATGAAGTTTAAACATGCTAATTCCAACAGTCTGACAAGCACTGACTTGCCTCCATCCCTGTTCAACAGGCAGTTTACTGGAGAGCCAGTATAATGGATATTTTGGCTGTGCATTGCCATTTCGCTATTAAAATAGAATGCGATTATCTCCCACAGCCAAAAGATTACCCCTGAGTCCCAAGTAATATGATTTTATTTTACAAACAGCTAGAACCAACTTTATTAGATGGCAATGACTGGAAAATCAACAACACTTCATTAACATTTTAGCATCTTACATCTTCAGTTTTATTATGTTTAATCAAAGTATGAGTTTGATGGCATTCGGCAGACATGTCCCAAACCTGCCCACTTTTACACTACTTCAGCCTCTAGAAGCCTTTTAAACCCAATACTAACATTGTTTTTCTTATTCGTTAGATTCATGAGACAGGGACATGTTTGGGGGGAAAGCAAATAGACAAAAAATTGCCCAGACATGCACTTCATGTAGGAATTGATGAACCCATCAGACCCTTTGAGCTAAATGTAGTGAGACATAGTTCTGCCTTGACTATACATTTAAGAAAATCTGGAGGAAGTAGGAGGAAGGAAAAGTTTCAGTCTATTACAAACCACACACACCTCCCATGCCAGCTGCTTCTAGCAATAAATCAGTGGGGCCAGATCGGAACCTAAGAAGAGCCACACTGGATCTCAAGTCCAACATTTTCTTCCCAGAATCAGTGGCCAATCGGATGCCTCAGGGAAGCCCCCAAGCTGGGTATGAATGCCACAAATGCAACACCCACTCGTGTTCCCTAGCAACTGATATTCAGAGTCCTACTACTTTTGATACTGGAGATAATATGTACCTGTTGTGCCTAGTAGCCAGCATTTATCTTATTCTCCATAAATCCGTCCAACCCACTTTTACAACCAGTCAGTTTTGCTGTGATCAAGTCGAAGCATCGTAGAGTTGGAAGGGGCCATTCTGATCTTCAGGGCCAACCTCCAGTTCCGGGAAGGAATTCAGTTTAAAGCATCCCAGACAGAGGGCTGTGCATTCTCTGCATCCAGTGACTGAAAGCTCACCAGCTTCCTAGGTAGTGGGTCCATGAACTGGCTGCTCTGACCACAAGGAAGTTTCTCCTGCCATGCAGTTGAAAGTAACTTAAGCACGTCATCTCATGGCTGCAGATGATGGAGGACCACTCGCGTCCCTCTTCTGTGTGACAGCCCTTTAGGCAGAAAAGTGTTCCTGTGTCCCTCTCAGGTTTCTCTTTTCAAGGCCAATTTTGCCTGGATCCATCAACCTTTTGCCTTTTTTTGGGTGCAAATTTAAAGGCTGCCCTGGAAACAGAGAGAACATTGGTGGAACAGGAGTAGCTACACTGAGAAAGAGCTGTGAAATGGCAGTGGGGAGCCAATACCCCTCCTATCTGGAATGGCAGGAGATTTGGAGACATGCTTGGATGCTGACAAGTGTCCGCTCGATACTGAGATCCACACATTGTCAAGCAGGACATACCATGTGGCTCCCTTTGGTGCACTGACTTTATTCAATCTTTTGTTTTGCAGGGCTTCTAAATTGCACAAATGGAGACCCCCTTTGTTTTACTATTACTTTCTCCCCAGTCCCTTTCAACAGTGCACAAATTCACCTATACGGATTCTTGCTGTGCCACTTTTCTGGTCTGTTTCCTATTCTGCTTTGGCCGCCCATTCACAGCTGAAACATACCAGGAATTGGACACAAGACTCCACATACCAAACAGCTGAACTGCTTTTGCACACTTGTGAATGACTTGGGCAAGATTTTAAAAAATGACCTAGTGTATACAAATGTAAACATCAATGAGCACACACACACGCAAAATCCAGTTTGTGCAAATTACCCCCATTACAAATAAAAATCTGTATTGGATCAACTTGATCCAGGTTGAGTGAGGGCAAGTGAAACAAAATCAGCCAGGGACAAATTGGAAAAATCCTCACTTTTTCATCCCCTCCAATGGAATTCTCAGCACCTCCCTCCAAATATGAACAGGAATCATTACTCTTCTGAAAGAAGAAATAAAATTAGAAAAGCGGGAGTTGTTCTTGACAAAGCCATTCTGATTTACTGTGATCACTGCATTACCATGTAGGTATTATCATACCATGTAGTATTGCTTATTAATGGTGAGTTTTTTTAAGGTGCTCCAGAATCTTCTTAGGTACTGGTGTTGGACTGACTGGTCTATAATTCCCAGATCTTCTTCCCAAAGACAGGTATTTGTCTTTCTCTAGATTGTCATTCGTTCTCTCAGATTTCTCAAAGATAATAGGTAGTTCCAGAACTATGTCACTCCCTAAGTTACAATCATCTGGACCTGAGAACATGAATGCAGTTAAGGTGCCGAGATCCAGTGGTACGGAGAAGCAGTCCTTCCTTGGATCTTTCCTGAATCTTTCACTATTCAGCTTCAATTCAGGGATGACTCTGGGTTCTGCTTCGAGTCTCAGTGGCATGGATTAAAAGGCCTACCTTTTAAGTCTACCTGGCATCCTTCCTTCTATAGTTTACACACAGTTGCTTGTGCGTAAACCATAGAAGGAAGGAATCGCAGTAGTCCTTTCAGGTAATTTTGAACCACATTACCATTCCATATGCAGCACCCAGTTTCCAAGGATTTCGGAAATCAGGTCTGCCCGAACAGATGCTGAAGCAACCTGCTCCGCTTAGCCTTGATATCGATAGCTTATGCATCCAAAGCGTATTACGCGAGTGTTAAACTGCATTCATCCTGAGGCTGAATTCCGTCTGGGAGAAGCTGTACAGCAATTGGAAGTGGGAGAAGCAAAAGCAAAACGGGTGGAGGAAGTATTTTAGCAGGGACTGATGGTGCCAGCAGCTAAGCCTCAGGAGGGGAATTTCCACCTGTTAGAGTTGGGAATGCTGGGAAAGCAGCAAGCCTCTGGTGCTGGGAGGAAAGGTGCCACGGCCATTTGAGCTGTGCAGGAAGGCTATCTTTGGCCCTAGGATTGAGATGCCCCACTCCTGGCTTCTCAGATAGCCGCTTATTGTAAATAATGGGACTGGCAGAGTTTCTTGGTTTTAGTACTCATTTTTTCAGTATTCCATGCTGTTTATCACCATGCTCGAAACTCTGTCTGGGATGTGGTGGTACCATTAAGGCTAATGATCCAGAAAGAATAATAGACAAAAGCCATAGGCTATCCCTGTTAGAAATCTTCAATTTTCTTCATGGATTTATCCGTCCCAAGCGATGAAACAGTTTTGGACTTAATGGGCAAACGAGGCCAAAATGTTTTAATAGAAGCAATAAAATATGTCTGTTTTTATAGCCCAATGGCAAGCAATGCATTGTTCATGGAAAAGCCTTTTACCTGCTCACATAAAGAGTTTCATAGTTATTCCAAACACTTTACCCCCTTTTAAATAAAGGTGTTCAGGGAGAAAAAAGGACTATTTCTCACACTTGTAAAGATGGCAAGTTCTCAAGTTATCAATTCTCACTGTGGACCAGAGTCTTGGTCAGCTTCTTTCCTCCCCTAAAGTTAGTGTTTTTTGAAAGCTATGGGAGTCAACATTTTGGCTAAAATGTTCTTGAGGCACTATCTTGTGGGCTGCACTTTGCAGCTCCCAAACCACCAGACTCAGAGCTTTCTGACATTCCAATCCCATGCTGGACAAGAGGATCAGTGAAGATTATCTTTGACTTCCTTCCTTTGAACTCCTTAATTTTGATTATATGGATTTTCTATCCATCTAGAAAGAGTGTGTTGGAGGCAGAAAAAGGTCATTTGGGTTGTCATCATATCCTGCCCTCTGCACTCTCCTTCCTTTCCTGCCCACTGGAACACCCCCCTTGGAGGGGTCCAAGGCAGTTTTTGACCTCAGAGGGGCAGCCAATGCAGTTTATTCCATGCCAACTCTCAGAAGGAGGAGCTCTTGGACTTCCACTTCCAAGAGCAGATTTCTGACTCCTACCTTGGTAGGAGTTTTTGAGCCATCCAATAGTCCCTGGAATGCTTACCCATTTTATCCTGTCAAGCCAGTGTGCAGTGGATTATGCTGACAGCCAGGGACTGGCCCAAGATCAACCAGAGCACTTTAATGCTGAGTCGAGCTTTGAACCCAGATCTCCCAGGTTCTAGACTAACACACTGTCCCAGGCACCCCCAGCCTGGCACCCTCCTGATGTTTTGGACTGCAACTCCCATCAGCCCAAACAAATAGGGTTTCAATCCAGGGAGTATAGTCAATACCTCTGGGGGGCATCAGGTTGAGAAAGACTACACTACCGCCAGGGGCGTAAGGCTGGTGGGGTCTGTCAAAGATTCTGTACAGATGCACACAATACTTTGTGCACTGCTGTGCAGTCAAGCACACCAGACTTGGACTCTCACCCAGAGAGGACCCTGAGTTTGTGCCAGGTTAAATCTCCAGGAGGCAGCGGCAAGGCAGGGCGTGGACTGGGTCTCTCTGAGCAGCCCCTGAGTAACGGTGCAAAGAAAGCACAATGGGCAACAGCCAAGGAAGCTTGCAGACAGAGAGCTACATCCAGGATGGCCAGGCAGGCGGAGATCAGGCCCATCAGGATCAATCCTCAGGCGCCACAAGGGCAAGGGCAGGCTCAGTGTGTCTGCTCAGGCCAATGTATGGCTTTGACCCCAAGGCAGGCCTGGGCAGGCCTGGAGCGGCTGGTCCCCCGGGAGGGGACAGTGGGAGCCCACACCGTGCCTTCCGCTTCTCTTCTGCAGTCTCGAGGAGAGATGCTGCCAAGTTCTGTGCCGGTCACAGCTCACTCGTGTTGTTATCAAGCCTGGAACAGCAGTATCCGCACGTGCTCTTGAGTTCAGAGTCGACCGTGAGCTGCTGAGTACGTACAGCTGGTATCTAAATGCCATTTCCATGCACGAGCTCGCGGGTTGGCTCTCCATCCCCTTGCCTGATCTGGTGCGGCTGCTCTGGGCCTGCGGGGAGGGCTCGGCAGTGGCTTCCTGCCCTCGCCTTTGCAGCTTCCCTTGCCATGGCCCCAGCTCCACAGCTGTGACTCAGGGAAGGTGCCACGCACTCCATCCCAGTTGCTCCCGAGATGTGCTCTGACACGGCACAGGTGCAAAAGCTCATTTACGAAAGCCTGCTTTGAAGGGGAATTCTCAAGCTGTCCACCACAAAAAGTGTGTCCCGATCAGCGACTCTTGGAGTCCGGAAGGAGCCCGGCACAGTTGGTCCTGCCTGACCAAGGCCTCTGAAGCAGGGGTGGGGAAGCTGCTGGACCCCGGGACCCATCAAAATGACCAGTGGCCGGGGATGATGGGAACTGCTGGACCCTAGCATCCAACAGTGTTAGCCAGAAGAGCCAGAGGTTGGAGGCGGAGTTGTGCTACAGCATCCTCACCTCTGATTTAGCCTTTTTTAAAAATGTGGGAGTCTAATCAGCAGGCCTCCCTGCTGCTCACACTAAGCACTTTGTTCTGAGTGTCCTTCTAATGTCTTTCTGAAGGTTGGCAGTAGAAGAGGAGGTATCCAGGTGCTGAGCAAAGAATTTATTTGGCTGTTCTTTGGACACAAGGATAGGTGGCACAGATTGCTGCTCTGAGTCTCTGTCAAGGGGAGTGAAATTACTGGAGTGCATTTGCTATGAGCTCTGTTGGTTCCAAACTAGGAATGCAGAGATCTTTAAATTAGGTCAGTGTATTCTGATGAAATATTATGCAGGTGCCTGATGATCAATCGTGGGAAATTGAAGGGCATAGAAATTTAGGATGAATGGGTGATCCATCCATATAACAGGTCACTTTTCTCTCTGCTTCTCCCAGAAAAGTTCCTTCCTGCCTGCCCACCTTTCTCGACAGCATTATTTGCACTGTCGCCAGGGCAATCCTAAGTAGGCACAGATTCTTCTGTGGCTGCTGTTGGCTTAAGCGCACGGGTGACAGAACAAGGGAGGCTGGGCAGCGGAAGGCCGATTGACCCTGACAAAAATGCTTACTCACAGGGAGCACTTCCATCCAATTAAACAAGAGGGGGGTTGCCAGCATGCACCTGCTGCTGCGTGACACCCAGTGGGTGCCAGCAGATTAAGGTTTTTTCAGCATAGCACAGACGTACCGCTTAAAGGTCTGTCTATCTCTGCTTCTGCTGTCATCAGCATCACCTCTGGTCTGCCATCCAAGATGGCCACCTCCTCTTGCCTGATGGGTTGGGCCTTGCAAATGGGGAAGCCTGGCCCCCTTCCATTCCTTGGTCAATGGAGCAATGTCTCCAACAGCTCTTTCTGAAGAGGAAGCCCCAACCCAAGCAGGTCCTGATTCCAGCAGGGATCAGCTAACCTGTTAGGTTCTCTGGCCTCCCTCATTCAGATATTAAAAATTTTGAGTGCTTCCTCTCCCAGATATAAAGAACCCTGCAAACAGAGGTGAATTCTTATCGAAACTGAACTGAAATGTAATTCTCACACTTCTGAACCAAAGAGCTATTGCCAGCCTAGAAAAGCTGCCATGCACCTCTCTGGCATACAGCTATTAAGGATGTAGAACCTGTTGGGAAAAGGGGAGGCATTAACATGCTGCCGTTCACAGGGATTCCAGCCTAAAATGTTAAGGACAAGGCAGTGGAAGAAGTCCTGGGATTGCATGAACAAATCTGAAGTTTGGTTTCTCCTATTTTCTATTTAAAAATTATCCTGAATTTTTATGAGCATAGAGAATTCTGGCAAATCTGCATTGATCTAAACTCTGAAACAAAATTCTCATCTATCCCTTGATTCAGACACAGGAGCTCATGGCCCTCACCAGTAGTGGCATGGGCAGCAAAGTAACTGGTCTGGGGCTAAGGTAAGATTGGCAGGCTCAGGCGCATTTGTGGTTGAGATGGGCTTTGAGCCAGAAACATCCCAGCTCATGCTTCAAAAGCAACTTATGCAGTCAGTGCTGTCGACATCCATTCTGCGGCATCCCAGTTCTTGGTGGAGGTTCGATTTCGAAGGGGATCTTTCAGGCCCACAGGCAGAGTGAGCATCTGTCTTATGGTTAGCTATGGTAATGTCTAAGGGGTTTTTTTGGTGGGGGGCAGAGGGAAGTGCTTTGGTAAGATGTCCTCAGGAGGACCATCTCCTCTGATGAGCTGCACCTTCTGGCCTGCCACTACTGAGCTGTTAGCTGACCTGCTGCCTCTCAGCCCAGGCACTTCTGCTCCCAGGAGGTGATGGCTACACTGGGTCTTCTTGTTGCTGGTTGTGTCCGGGCTCAGAAAATGCCAGTGAGCATTCCAGAGCAGAGATGAGGACCAGCAGAGACAGGATGTCCCACTGTTGAAGAGGGGACTTGCCCCAAGCCAAGGGTGCCAACCCTTGGTGCCAACCTGATGGTGATGCATACACTGCACCTGCTCTCTAGGCCCTGCCTGTGGTATGTCAGGGCAGGAAGCCAGCCTGTGCCTCCCTTGACAGAGGCTCCTTTAGCTCTTGCTCCGTAGGAGCGTGTTTCATCCAGCCTCCTGTAACTGCATGCAGGAACGACAGATCAGAGAAACATCATGTTCCATCATCGTATTTAGGAAATTATCCATATAGCTTATTTATAACTTGGCAGCTGCATGCTAGGTTTCCTTTTTTCCTTCTTGAAGCAAGTCACAGAGCAAGGGAAGTTATTTGGAGATTGCATTCCTCCAAAGGATTGTTTTCTGCCTGTGTGTGTGTGTTTAATGTAGTGTATTTGATCAAAATAAAAGGCCGTAAGCAGCTTGCTTTGGGGAATTGTTGCTTTCCTCCTCCCCATGCTCTGCTCTGGGAACTGTAATAGGCACTGAGACTTTTCCTACAATAAAAAACACAAAACGAAAGGGCTTCTCACTTGAAATATAATAACTGGGAAGATCTCTTGATGTGGCAGGGCAGGCCCTTTGTACAGAATTTGCAGGGGTCTGTTTTTTGTTTTTAATGAGAGATAATTAACAGACCCATCATTTACATGTGCTCACTGCAGGTATGTATGGAATTATTTTAATTAATGGCCATTTCCTGAGCTGAATAAATTGCATGCTGATGGAGACCCTGGCAATTGCGTATGGAATGCATAATCTCATTACATGGTGGTACCTGTGCCCTCATCTTTGGCTCACGCTCTGCCTGCCGTTCTCAATCCTCGTGAAAGAGGGGAAGAAAAGTCTTTGCATAGATGTGGCTGGGATGCTCTTCCAGGCTTCCATGGGAAGAATGCATCCCACCTGGCAACTACATTAGCTGATTCAAAACACATCACGGGTCCAGCCATCTTGGGCAGTGCACCCAAGGAGAAGGGCTCCTACAGGTGGGAGTCAAGGGGTGCATGACTGAGGCCACCTGAGCTTTGCCCAGGAAGGAGCACTCTGTGGAGGAGAGATGCTTTAAGGACACAATGAATGGGGAAACTCCTCAAATGAACAGGCCCCTTGTGACCTTTTATTGATACTCAAATGAGAAGTCTTTCTCTCCTCCCTTTTCTGAACTTTTGGTGGATCTGATTCCTTCAAGGATTGGGAGGTGTAATGGTCAAAGTATGGGGCAGTTGCATGGAAACACAGACATTACAAGCAGCAGAAGAGCAGAGCAAGTCTTCTGTTGAAATGGCTGTGAAACATGGAAATTACAGATTAAGTGACATTAACATAAAGAGAATGTGGTCTTAATGAATATTTATTTATTTGATTAATCCCATACCCTTCCGCATGAAGGGCCTTGGGTGACCTACATAACAATCTACATAGAACACCATACAATGCAGAAGCAGCATTGAAAGCAACTCTAAAATTACAAATGCAAACATTCCAAAGTGAAAGCAATGAAAATCAAAAGCTTTCTGTAACACACACACACACACACACACACACATGTGTGTGTGCATGCACGACTTTGTTCAAAAACAAAAGTATTGCACTGTCCTTGACCTGTGGCCATTTATAAGGTTTTTTGGGGGGAGTGGGGGCAGCAAAGCATCACAGAACCATTTCTGGTAGACCTGGTAACTGAGCATTTCTGGAAGTCCTGATCGCTGAGATGCTGGTGCACCATGTCTACCCCTTGCTTGTTCCTCAGCAAGTAAACCTCATGCCCATCTGTGGATAGGCATGGTATCTGGACAATATCTTTGATACCTCCAATTCATACCCTTAATTCCTTCCCGGGCTCCCTTCTCCTCTCTAGCTTGTAATCAGATACGCTACCACTACAATCAACTTCAGAGCTTCCCAGCCACACTACATTTCCTTCAAGTACACAGACTGGACAACACTGCAAGGTTGTCTTACAGTACTCTGAACCCTCCCCCCCAATCAGATCCAACAGCTTCGCTACTTTGCAGGGCTGATCTTACTCTACATTGTAGACCCACCTGCTACAATATGTGTAAGGACAGACTTTAACAACATCTGTTGGCCAAGGTTTCTTTGTTTGGACAATGTTTCCAAACTTAGTGGGGGGGGGGTTCCCATTTTAAAGAATTGATTTAGAAGACCATGAATGCATGTCTTTTCTGTTTTTTTTTTTTTTTTTTTTTTTTGAATAGACACACTAATTTCCTATGACAGCTACATGAAAATTCTCTGTTTCTGGTTTTTCCCCTGCTGTGGAAGAATAATTTCTTTTCCATCAAAGAAGTCATCCCTCTCCCTCAAAAAGAAAAAGAAAAAAGGAACACGCACAAAAGCAAAACCAGAGGCTTAACAATGAGCGAGGAAGGTCCTCCTCTCGACCATGGGTAGCTTGGCCATCACTAGGGCTTTATCCATTGACTAAAATCAAAGACTAACCTAATTTCTTAAGCAATGATTGGGTGGAATAGTGCCTGCACATTTTCCCTTTGATGTTGGCTTCTACGTGGATGGAAAGATACTTCAATAAAATAAAATAAAATGAAATGAAATGAAATGAAATGAAATGAAATGAAATGAAATGAAATAAAATGGAAAACTGGGAATTTGAAGATGATCACTAACCTGGGATGCGTGGAGTAAGCTGCTCCCATCCCTGCTCTGCAAGGGCCCATGGGGCCACTGCAAGAAGAGGCCTGAATGCTGAGCCAATGACAGGTAGGGAGTGCAGCTTCCCCCAGACAAGGAACCAGGACCCATGACTCAGTTAAAGGCTTCTCAGTCTTCTGTTTCTAAAGAATACAAGCATGCCTTGAGGCTGTCCAGCTACTCTGAAGTGCAAGTCTCCAAGACCACTGCTGCCCCCTTTAAAAGCCTACTAATCCTCAGGTTTGGGCTCAGATGGTGATTGGCCATTGGTTTATCTAGCTCAATCTGATGCCATTGATCCAGAGTTTCAGAAGAGTTCTTCCTATCCCATCTTGGAGTCATTGGGATCATCTTTTTGACCTTTGGCTTGAAAAGGTCACTGCATTTTGGCCCCTGCAGGAGTTCTAAGTGTTTCGAGTTTAGACCCTGCCTGCTTTTAAATCAAATGATCTTGAAAGTGTCTTTCTAGGAACATTACTGCTATACAAAGCAGTGTGTCTCTTACAGTCATCTAGGGAAGAACTACTCCTTTTCACTTTTTGTAACATCTGCATTTCTTCAAGCACCTCTCAGTGGTGGGACGACTGAGGAAGAAGTCCAGGGGACGTAATGGTAAAACATGTTGTTGGTTTGCTCGTCTCCCCTGGTGCAGCCATTCTTCCCAAATCTGCAATGCACAAAACAGCGCTTTCTGGGATCCTGGAATCTGCTACTTTGCTGCTGGAATGCCAACATGAGTTGTTTCCCTCGGGCCTGGTTTGGTACCCAGCAGGATCACAACCTGGCCAAAGCAGGACCACCTGTAATGAAGACTGGGTGACAATTTTGTTCCGGCTCTTCCTTGATTATTTTTAATTAGCAAAATGCACACATTTCTCCCCAATTGATATTAAGTTAATAACACATTCGGGGAAATTGGAATGGACAGATGTGTCCAACCAGGCTCAGCCTCCCAGCATAAGAATTCCTGGCTTTTCTGTGCTAAGCATTCAACATTACTGGTGCATTAAGGCTTCTCATCTTAATGGGGCTGGCAGATACATCATGGTTCTCCCCATGCTGGGAAGGCACCAGTTAAATCTGGCCAGTGTAGATGGTTGAGAATTTTGCTCCAGTGCAGTTTTGATCAGATTTGTGAAAATGTGTGGATTCAGCATATTGCGGAAAGAAAATACTTGAGATTTAAGAAATTCAGATACATGTCAAGGTGAAAGCAACAGATAATCCATCAATCCCTACCTGTGATATTCATTGCTCTGCTTCCTTGTGGATGTTTCAACATATTCAAAGTCCAGAAGGTGAAACATTCAGTAATGTACTCATTAGGGAGAGCCCATATATAGCCAGAACATTTAGTGGACTCTGTTTCCCATGATGTTTCTGTGCCCCTTGTTAGAAACAGAATAGCTTACTAAGTTATCCTTTGACCTTCATGGATGTCTTTTGAGGTTCTTCTGCAGCTGTTGCATTTGGTGACATCTCTTGTTGTGGGATGGATGGTGCTCTCTTCTATCAAGTTGGGCCTTTGGTTTACCTAGCCCAAGATGGCTTCCTTTGAGTAACCCTTCCCAACATTGGAGAGTTTTTCCAGTCTAATCCCTGAGTTTTTTTAGCTGGACATGCAGGGGATTAAACCTATTGAATCTGAGTGGGATGGTATAACGTGGTGTCCTGCACTGAGAAGGGGGTTGGACCCAATGGCCTTCATGGCCCCTTCCAACTCAACTGTTCTATGATTCTATGCCCACAAAGCATCTTGCTTCAGTTTGGTCTTGATCAGAATTTGTGAAAGTGCGTGGATTAGCAGAAGCTTTACAGAGGGGTGGAAGAAGCTGAATTATTTTTCCCTGATGTGAAAGGGAAGAACAAATGTACTGGCTTATGATATTTTAGAACTGACGTCATCTTATCCGGTCTCTATGAAGTGTACTCCCAGTTTGGCAGCTGGTTGGAATTTTTGCAAATGTAAGATAAGGAGAATTGATGTGGCAGTACTTGCTTTCCAATTCCATCCAGATAACTCGCTGCTGTTAGGAAAGAAAAGCAGTTTACCTTTTGTACCCACTTTCTTCCTTTTCTGTTAACATCTCAAGGCTCATTTTATCTTTGCAAAACAATATGAGCTTGATATCAGCAATGTCAAAGCAAATTAATTCCCCAAATATATATATATATATATATATATATATATATATATATATAGCGAATGCAAAATGCAGTTGGAGAAGGGAACGCATTCAAGGACTGATGCTTTGGTTTGCCAAGCGGGAATGCGCAGTTGCTATAGCAGCAATCAATCTACTAAATAACTAGCAACATAAACTGATTCAAAGGCAAAGACTGATTTAGGTCAGGAAATAACACTCCATGAAAAGAGCGACTTTCCTCCGTGACTTGCGATGGTTGTGTTTGCTTTCATGAATGCACTTGAAATGCATATAGGAAGATGTCTGCCTGCTGAAGCCTGAGTGTGGGACTGAAGAGCCCTTGAGGAAAGAGTGAAGAACCGACCCACTTAAGATGGATGTGTGGCACTTTCAGCAGAGCCTCAGACAAAGACACCGTGGCTGGGAGAAGATGCTGTGAATTGCCTGGTGCTCTTTATGGGCTCCTCTCTGTAATGGGAGAGAACTGCCTGCTGATGGTGAGGCGGGCGCGTGGGCCGCTGCAGCACAGAGCGCTGGCTGAGGAGGAAAGAGGCAGTGCGCCGTGTCGCTCGCGGTGGCCCCGGTCTGGTTCGCATGCTGGTGCTTGAGAGCATGGAGGACCTTTGCAGTGCTCACCAGCTGGCCTGCAGGGTGCGCAAGCTTGGGCCGTACGCACCCATGGAAGGCAGTAGATTCCAGCAGGTGCAGGGAAGCTTCAGGAAGAAAGATTCAAAGGGGAAGGGGACAGGGGGAAAAGCACATGTGGTTGGAAAATCACATAACTCAGCAAGATCAGACATAACGTTGATCATCGGAGAACCTGTACCTTTCTTTCACCAAGTCCCACAGATAGCAAGTTGGTAAAACAAAGATGCAGGCCCCGAGAGAAAGATTTGGGACTCCAGCCCAAATCTGGTGGACTGTCCCCTCCCCCACCAGCACCACCTCTGGATGGAAGAAGCTTCAATTTCCCTTCCAGTTGGTGAACTTTCATTTAAAAAAGGCAACTCCTTACTAAATGTTTTCCAAAGTTTCTAGCTCCTTTCACAGTCTAGAACTGAAGGCATCTGGTGAAATTAAAAAGTAGGCTTTCATGACTCATATCTGGAGCTTGGAACAAGGCCTTCATCTGATTTTCTAGGCATGAACCAGAACTTGGTTTCAATTAGCATATCATCTGAACATGCCCTGTTTGTAACCTTGAATGTCACATATTTAAGATGAATGTTCATACAGTTCTAAACTTGAGAATGCATTTGAAAAATGTGTAGTTTTAAAAATGTGCATTTAAAAAGCATGTGCACCTTGGTGGGAAGTATATATTCTGAAAAATGCATGCTTTCTCATCCAGAATAGACCATTTCTCCAAAACCATACCCAAAATGAAAATGGGAGCAAGCCAAATCAAGCTCCAAAGTAAAGCCTGAAGAATTCCAGCCAATTCAAGCATCCCTGGTTTTCCTGTCCCGAATATTTTCATGGGTAACAATGAAAGGATATTGGTCCAAGGTGCTCAACAGAATGTCCAAATCCAGACTGATTCTGCACACAGATATAATCAACACGAAGGTTCCTTGTTCTGGCAACTCCACAGAGAAACAGACTTGGTCACCCTCTTTGGTTTGTGTGTGTTTTCTTTTGAACCAGTTGCCAGAAAAACAACAAGAAGGATTGTTTTGCATGCCCCCATTGTTGCCACTTTACACATTGGCACAGATGTACACATACAGTTAAAGAAAAACTATTCAGAATGAGGATTCCAGGAGCTACCATTGCACAGATTGCGGGGGGGGGGGGGGACTTTTGTGAACCCTATCAGTTAATTAGTGTGCATGTATAGTTTTCACTATTTTGAATTGCTATTTTCTGGTGCTCAGAACATTTTTTTAACAATCACTAAATTTATTACCTGAGTCATACACACTATTTGCTATCTCTTTTGCACAGTGCCTTGTAGAAGTATTCATGATCACCCCTAGACTTTTCCACATTTTGTTCCATTACAGCCCGGATTTGTAATGGATTTAATTGACATCGTTCCCACTTGATCTACACAAGAAACTCGATATGGTAAATGTACTTTTTAAAATTGTGGCACAACAGTTAAGTAAGCAAATAGACAAACCATGGCTGGTTGCAGAAGTCTTCACCCCTGCCTTCACCTTGTCAATACTTGGTAGAAGTATCTTTGGTAGCAATTACAGCTGTGAGTTTTGCCAGGTAAATCTCTAAGCCTCAGTGTTGCACATCTGGATCCTGCGGTGTTTGCCCATTCTTCCAGGTTAAATGGGTTCAGCTCTGTCAAGTTGGATGAAGAACAGCAACTTTCGAGTCTGGCCACAAATTCTCAACCAGATTGAGGTCTGGGCTTTGACTGGGCCATTCTAAGGCAATCAGGTCCTCGTTCCAAGCTTTTAGCTTGTACAACTTCACACCGAACTAGTATGTTGGGTCACCTTTGCTGAGCTGGAGAGGCATGGGCCTGCAGACAGACGGGTGACCACAGGTGGAAGTGGAACAGGGGGTGGACTCAATGGCCTTTGAGGCCCTTCCAATTCTTTTGCTATCCTCTCTCTGAACCACTGAAGTGTTCCTTTGGTTGTTGGTATACAGCCATTGTCCTTTTCAAAGAGAGCCTGAGAACCTCTCTCCCTGTCCCTGGTCCCTTGCAGCCTAAAACAGGTTTTCCTCTAGAATTGACCCATTTGCCTGGCCCTCAGTCCTGACCAGTTTCCTAGTCTCTGCTCAGAAAAGCATCCTCGGAACAGGAGGTGAGAGGCCCACGCTGCACTGTGGGGATGGTGTTGTCAGGGCAACGAGGATTGTTGGCTTTGTGCCTCACACAGTCTGGCAAGGCCCCAAAGTTCAGTTTTGGTCTCATCAGACCAGAGAGTCTTTTCCACATGTTTGTGGTGTCCCCTACATGCCTTTTTGCAAACTCTAAATGAGCTCTGTCATGACCTTGATTAGGGCTTTCTTCTCACCATACTTCCATAAAGCCCAGCTTTGAAGTTTTATTGATTGATTGATTGATTGATTGATTGTATTTATATACCACCCCAATAGCCCAGAGGGCTCTCTGGGTGGTTTACGAATATCCATGGGTGGTTTCTCCCATCTCGGCCATGGAGCTCCTTCAGAGTTCCCGTTAGCCTTTGGTTGCTTCGGACTAAGGCCCGCTTCACCCAGTCATGGAATTTTGGGGGATGGCCTGCTAGACACAGAACTGCAGGTTAGCCATATCCCTTCCATTTTGTAACAACGGATTGAACAGTGCTCCCAGAAAGGTCACGATCTGTATCCATTCATAGGGTCGCCATAAGTCAGAGGTGACTAGATGGGACACGTGACAGAACAAATCTTTGTGTCACAATTTAAAAAAATCTTCCATCCACATTTTTTTGCATTTTGTGTACATCAAGTGGTATGAATGCCAGTTAAATCCATTTCTATTCTAGGTTGTAGCGCAATAATATGTGGAAAAGTCAAAGGAGGTGTGTGACTACAAGGCACTGTATGGCTTCATGGCACAGTTTTAATGCATCTGACTTCAGTCTGTTCTCTTCTGCCTCAATAGTGCTATACAGAACATGGATCCAATCATTTTGGACTTCAGGACAACTCCAAAGGACTGCTCAGCACCCATTTCTGCCGCATGTGCAATATCTGAACCTATGAGCCTTTCTGCCCAGAATTCCCCTTACATGAAGGATGGAGCATCTCCAGCTAGTGGGCCCAATATGGCCTGAGGATTTCCCACATCTGGCCCTCCAGCTCCATCCTCCTGACAGGGCCAAGTTCACAGCCATGTAGTAACAAAGGGAATCTTTGCCAGTGTGCAGAGGGGGAATCCTCTTTCTCTAAATTCCTGCAGGTTGGAGACAAGGCCCATTCCCTGCGGGGCAGAGCAGGTGGGCCCTGGGGAGGAGGCTGCCAAGTGCTTCAGTCCTGTGATTCAAACTAAGAGGTAGCCATGAAGAAACCTTTTCTTCATAGGATTAAAATGGGTAATTATCACAATTCGGCCCTGCAAACACGGCCTTTAGTGCTGTTGAGCTAGCATCAGCTTTAGGATTTGCCAAGGTTGCTGGGCTTGGCCACAGTACCTCTCTTGGCTTCTGCCTCCAAGCCCTCAGGACTTGGCCCCAGACCCCATCCAAGTACCCAAAGTTGCCAATCCTTAGCTACCCGTCCTTTCGCTGCACAGTTAAATGAACTGTAATAAAATTCCCAAATGGCACTTCTGCTAGAATAGCAGCCTGCTCTCCCCCCCCCCCCCGTGTGCGCGTGTTTAATTCAGTAATTGTCCATTTGCAGTTATGATTGGCTTCCATCCCTGCCTGCCCTGCCCCCCACTCCCTCACCTGCTTTCCCCAAACCAATTTTCTCTTCCATTTTCTTTTGGCCACAATCTTAGCTCATTCACTTTTAAACATGTTGGCACTTAACCCAAGTATACTTTGTAGAAGAAGAAGAGTTAGCTAAATGACGGATGATGAAAAGCAATTTCCAGGAAGATGGAATGATGGGGATGTGGGAGTCAATATGAGCGGAAGCCCAGTAGCAAGAGATGAAGCTGATCTCCATTCCCAGTTGATCTAAAGACCGCCATCTTGCCTTGTTTGAAAGAGCTTCTTGCATGGTGCCTTTTCCTCCACCTTTACTCATGGCCCTTTCGACTTCTCCCTGTTATAAACCCTCTGCTTTAGTTCTTCCCCTTGTCATCACTTGAAAGCCCAAAGCAGAGGCTTTGGACTCCAACATGGCACAGCTATAAGTTCTGGATCCAGACCACCATTCAGAAGATCAGTCAACCCTAACACTGTGTGGTAGAAGGTGGCCTACCTTAGGGAGGAGATGAAGGAAGTGACAGTGACTATTTTACAGGGCTTAATTCATGTTACTCTCGGAGAGGGACATTTGGATGTGCTGAGGCAGGCACCCACATTTCTGAGGCTGCAGGAATTTAAGGCAGATGGGACCTGCAACCTTCACTCCAGTATTGGACTAAGGTTTTCATCCTATCCCCTTATCCCCAGTGGTGTTTCCTATAGTGCTGGCCCTTCTTTTTATAGTCCCATAAACTAGCCAAGCAGGCAGGAAGAGAGAGAGCATGAAGGAAATGCCAATCTGTGTGGCTTAGTGGTTAGACTGCTGAACTGCGACTCGGGAGATCTAAATTCTAGTCCCCACTTGGCTATGAAGCTCACAGCCTAACCTAACAGGGTTGCGGTGAGGATAAAATGGACAGGAGGATTAAGTAAGCTGCCTTGGGTTCCTTGCAGGAAAAAAGTGGAATATTAATCTGAATAAAAGACGAAGCAAACCAACTGAACTAAGCCTTCTACTCTGTGTGTGACCAGTTTAATTACTTAAGGGTAAGCTCATGCAGTGCTGATTTGGATCAGAAGCATGGTGATTTGGGAGTAAGAAGGTAAGCCTTTCCTCCTACTTTTGCTCCAAAATTCCACCCAGTCACAGGGTTCAGGGGAGGGGAGGGGAGGGGAAGGGAAAACTTCCCTTGGAATGGAATCCATGGAGAGATTTCTTTTTCTTTTTCTTTTTTAAGATCCCTCCATGGGTGAAATTTCAGGATGAAAAACGGAGGACAGTAAGCTTGAACCTCCCTCCCACCCCGAACCAGCATGGTGTCCCTGCCTGAATCAAGCAGAATGCTTTGTTTTGTCCTGAGGCTGCCTGGGCAGCATCCTTCTGGAAAATCCTGGCTAGCGCGGTGCCGAGCGGACTGGCCTAGGACGTCCTTCTTCCATTCAACTTGCATTATCTCTCATCCAGGTTTTGAGAAAGCGGTGCTTTGTCCACTGTCAGCACTGGAGAACATAAATATCCTTGGGGCACAATCCTATGCATATTTAGACAAGCAAATGACTTTTTTTCCCTCCCTAAATATTCATAGGACTGTGCCCTTAAAGAATCCAAAAGACCAGTTCTGAATTATCACTCCTCAGCAGCAGCAATAACGGCAAGCTTCAGACTGTGTGCCTGTTCGGGGCAAGCCACTAGCCTGCCTCTGATTAGCCCTCACAGCTCCTCTGCTGGTCTCATTCCCCCTCCTCTTCTCATCCTAGTGACTGCCTCCTTTTAAATGGAGAGACCATGAAGCAAAGCATCCTCTCTGGAGGTCTCGACTGGATTTCTCTCTGGGCTGATAAGCCTGAACTAAAGTGGCCTACAAGTGTACAGAGATAGTCAGGGCTTGCTCCCGTCCATGCCTGACAAGGGCCCCGGCAGAGTGCAAAACCCTTGCAAATTCAGCTTGCTTGCAAGGCCACAGCTGCCGGCAGCAGGTATTGGGAAACACTGCAGAGAACTGGGGCATGAGCAGGCTGCAGGGCTGCCCCGACTCCCTGCTTAATGAACCGAGGAGCTTTGGTGTTGCTAGTTTCATAAAACCAGGACTGGTCCATGCTCCACATTGCAGTGCTTGATGATGTTTTGCCTTGCAGGCGGCTGAACGTGTGGCCATCTTAAGTATAGATATTTGGTGTGTTGACTTGACACTGGGAAGGATGGATCTGCACCATTCATCTGGCAGTAGCTCATTCACACATGCAAGTTGCCACCCTGGCATTCCTCATCATGTGGGAGGGGCAACCTGTGGCAGGCCAGAAATGCTGGCCTACAATTCCCATCAGCCCCAGCCAGCATAGTGAATGCTAAGGGAGGATGAGAGCTGCAGACCAAAGCAGAGCCAGTCATGAGGGATGATGGGAATTGCAGAGGGTTACAAGTTGGCCACTCTCAGCTCACTGGATACTTCTTCAACAGCCAATCAGCAAGCAGGTCCCTTCGCTTTCTTTGGGCACGTGCTCCTGATTGCACCAGGGCCAATTTGCACCCAGGTGTGTCTACCTGTTATAGATATGTGTAGGGGTGTCACATTGTAAGGGTTGTGATATGTTCGCTCCTGTGGTGGAGGACAGGACGAGATCCACTAGGGCAAAGCCCAAGGAACCAGGTTTTGAGTTGGATGTCAGGAAGGACTTCCTGACGATTAGGATCCCTAGGATATGGAACAGGCTTCCGTGGGTGGTAGTAGAGGCCCCATCCATGAGAAAGACTGGACACACATGCTTGGGATTACATGAGCAGAGCCGGCTGGAGCTGGGGTCACACTAGCTGGCCTGAGACGCCCCTTCTGACTCGCTCTGTTTTATGTTTTCTATGTCTCAGAAGACCACTTCTTGCACAGCGCCCTGTGGCACCAAGCCCGCATTTTTATACAGGTTACACTTGTCAGGGGTCGCGGCCAAATCGCCTGTCTTGATGGCAAGCCTGGGTTTGACACAGCAAGCGTTTGGGGGGCTGCCCATTTCTAAAGACTTCTCAGACATAGAACTGAAGAGGCTGCTTTGTGGAACCAGGGTGTGCAGAGTCAAGTGACGGCACTGGGGAGTAGCCCAGACAATCTGTCCCTGGAGCACTCAGGTTTTCCCCGGAGCTTCGCTGCAATTCTCAGAGCAGGTGCGTGTTTGGTGGTGGGGCCAGGGGTGGGGAGAAGGGGAGAGGAAGGATAGCCGACCCTATATGGTTCCCTGTTGTCATGTAACATGTTCAGGGATGAACTTGGCCTGAAATGGGCACGTGAAGCTCATTCAGGTTACAAAAGACCAGCTTCTGGTGGGTATAAATACAGCTAGAACTGGTTTGTTCATGTGGATCTTGAAATTCCCGTGAATTAGATTAGGTTGCGAGACTGGCACTTCCTGGTAGACTTCCTGGCTAAGTGGCGATTTGAACTAACTCCCTCCACTTTGCTGCAGCAAAGGAACTTCCTAGTGGCCAAAATGGATGTGACCTTAAATGCAACTTTGCAACATGCATTTAAAATCCAAATAATGCAAATATTAGCTGATGGGGAGGTGACATTTATTCCAATTGCAGCAAAAGGGAGTGAGAGGTTAACTCTTTCCTCTCCTGATGTGACCCTGATTAAAATAGCTGAAGCTTCTCTTGGCTTGGCTAATTTTAAAATCTCAAACAGCCTCTCTTCTCCCCTCCACTCCCCTTCACTCTCTTGCACACTTCTGCTCACACACACACAGCAGCTGTCGAAGATGTGCAAGCGAAATGCAACAGTGCACCTGTTTTTTGCTCTATGGTCGAGTGAAAGGTCGGGGAGAAAGTGATGCTGCAGGAGCTGGGCAGGGCCTTGGAAGGGAGATTGCAGCCAGAGATTCTCCTGTGGCTTGAGCAAATCCTCCGAAGCAAGCATGCAAAGGGGGCCGTGATGAGTGAGGATGAGAAACACAGAACCAAACTCCGAAGCAAGATTTAAAGTAGGCGTACAGAGTCTCCAGGCCAGGAGTTAAATTTGACTTCCCGGGTCCCCAATCCGGCCAGATGTACTTGCGCTCTTTTCTCCCAGAAGTCAGTGGGTTGCTTCCTGGCCTATGTAGAGCTTTCTTCCCCAACCTAAATTGCTGGAAAGTCTTTTTGAGGCTTCGTTATCGGCAGGAAGAGGAAAAGCTCTGATCTGTTAGCCCTGGCCTTTGGGCTTCTCCACCCCTGGAAAATGCCCCTCAAACCTGTTCTGAAATGGAATTCAGCCGTCAGGCTGAAAGAAGTTCTGCAGCCCTGGTTTAATGTGTCAGGAGATGACATCTGAATGCTGCCTTCATCCTGGCTTATCAATCTCTTGCCAGTCTATAGAAGTCACGCATACCAGCTACTTTGCAGCCCAGCTCAGTGTGACTGTAAGCTGCCTTGACTTTCTCTTTAACTACATTTTTGCTAAAACATATAGCCCACTGAAGAGTTAAGAAAACAAAGCCAGGAGTAATGGCCAAGGGTTTTTTGTGTGTGTGAGTGTGTGTTTTGTTTATTTTTAAAAATGTAACCAAGGGAAATGTGAACAAAGATTAAATTTCCTCTGACTTTTCTTCACAACACCATCTCCTAATTTTTCCTGATTTAAGAGGGCTTTTAAAAAGGTATCTTTGTTTCTCTGAAATTCACACAGAAATGGTTCTATTTGGAACTGCTGTGCTGTAACACATTTGCTCTGATTCAGCTCTGAACCAGCAAGTCCCTAGTTCAAATCTCCCTTGTGCCATGAATAGAGGTAAACCATTATTTTTCTGCTTCATCTCTACATTTCGAATATGGGGGATAAATAAGAATGGCCTGCCTTACTAAGATAATTCACGTGAAGCTCTCTAAAATTCTAAAGTGCATGCAAAGTATTTTATGAATTAATTCTTAAAACTAGTAAAATATAATGACACCCACATTTTATGCTTTTTATTTAAAAAAAAACCTTAAGGAATAAATACTTCATTGAGGTTGCTCATGCTTTTATTATAATTAAATGATTTATTTGATGGTTGATCACACTTATTCTTTTCAAAATTAAGGGCAAGTCAATTCCTTCAAGGTTTAGTACTCAAAGATATGCATCCATCCTCTCCAGAGATCTCTTTTATTAGGGATGGCATGTATCTGTTAATCCTTTGTTTTGTTCTTTCTTATTTCAGATTGTAAGAGCCCACATGAAAATGCGTGTGTATTTTCTTGCTCAATTCTCCTCATATCTGCATGAAATTTTTCCTAGTTAGCACAACTGTTTGCAAGTGGTTTTTCCATTTTGCCATACCTTCTTTGTACACGCCACTCATTAATGTATACATTTTTATTTATTATTTATTTATTTGGAATCCTTGTATGCTGCCCCATTCGCATACACCTCGGGGCGGCTTCCAACAAATAACTATCAATACAAATACATAAAGATGGAAACATCCTGACATAATAATTTAAAACCAATAAATGAATCAGTAATTAATTAAAATAACGTTTAAATAAAAAGGTCTTGGCCTGGCTCTGAAAAACAAATGACGGCGGTGCCAGGCGGACCTCTCTGGGGAGCGCATTCCATAGGTGGGGAGCCACCGCAGAGAAGGCCCTCCTCTGGGTACTCACCCTCCTAATATCATTCACAGAGGGTTCCCAGAGAAGGGCCTCTGCCACCATTCTCAAGGGGCAGGAGGGCAAATATGGACACAGGCGCTCCTTTAGGTAACCAGGTCCCAAGCTATTGAGGACTTTATAGGTAAAATATATGCATATATTTTTGCATATATTTCCCTAATACATCCATGTTTGAAGAACTATATCACAACATTCTTAGAAGAAGGAATAACAACAAACAAGAGTGTCCTTCCTTGAATGTTGAGAACTGTGCCTGTGAACTGAACAAAATTTCCCCCACCATCCCTATTGTCATCTGAAATATCTCAAAGCTATCTCATCAATGCCCCGTATCTGTGCTTATTGTTTGTATTATGTATGGCACGGCCTTTGTCCAACAAGAATCAGGGCAGCACACACAGATAGAAGGGCAGCACAGGGATTGGTTTCTGCTCGGTCAAAATACAGAGGTAAAGATGAATCCTTCCATCAGGAAAAGCAGATTTTGTTCTAATCTTGAGAGAAATGTGCACATTTTGGAAGACATCAAAGACTCTGACATATTTGAGAACCAGATGAAAGCGATAGCAAAGCATCGTTCTATCTGTGCTGTGATGAGCAATTGTCCTTCACTTGGTAGAGGGCAGAGCGGTCTATAATTAAAGTGCTGGTAGGCTTTGTATAAATAATACAACTAGGAGGAGGAAGAAATGTGAGGTATGCATCCCCAAAGAGATAAAGTATCTTTTGTAAAGTAGCTCTAGATGAATACACTGTTAGTGCTAGAAGACATCGCAGAGGCCTACCCATACTCATGCAATCAAAATCCAACACATAGAACAGTCTGAAGTACTTCCAACTAGTTTATTTTTATTTATTTATTTATTAAAACATTTTTATGCCGCCCCATTCGCCCAAGCCTCGGGGCGGCTTACAACAATACCAGCCATGCATTTCCGCTGGTAAGTACCCCCATCTGTTCCATGATGGTGTCGTGTGTTGAATCCTGGATACTTACTGTGGACTTCTCATACTGTTGCTGCCATACCTGATTCACTTAGGACACTCCATACAGCTTCCCAGATGGGATTTCAAAGGCAGGCCTGAAGCTGGGTTCCTCTGCATCTAAGGGAAGAGAAGCAGGAGGGTCTGGAGGCTCAGTTTCCCTCATGGAGTTAGTGCACAGTCCATTCACTGAACCTAAATACAGCACGGGGGTGTAGTGTAGTTACCAAGGATAAACACCGTTGGAACCATTCTCCACTGGGTGCCTGCCGAGAGTTATCCCTCTGCCACTAACTCTCCCTCTGGCCCAGAGAGCAGCGGTGGTGAGAAGAAGCGGTAGATGCTCCTGCCTACACACATGCTCATTGCTCTTAGCCCACCAAGCAAACAAGCGGTAGACATGGTGAGAAAGCAAGCAGGTGCCCGGTCGTTGGTGACCATGGTGGGGAGAGTTAGGGTATTATTTTTATCTGTGTCTTTTCAGGAGAAAACTTAATTGCAAACTTCAGAGAACTGCATGTTCTGAACAGTGGCTGAGTTTCAAATCACATATCAGTTTGGAACATGAAATTGGATACAAACTCTTCCTTCATCCTATCAAGAAGGTTTCAAGTTGAGAGATATCTCTGATAAACGTAATTGTGATTGAAGGATAAATCTAAACAGAAAACAATGTCTGTACTTACATTAGAGAAGATGACAGGTGATATTTGTGGATAATGGGCATGGTGATACTTACTGAGTTCACACCACACAATTACCCACATTCAGGTGTTGAATGGGGGTTGTCACAGAACAGTGGGTTGTTGACAATGCACAATCCAACGACAAATTATGTTTTGTCCTCATGGATTGTTCATGGTGAACAACCATTGCTTGTTAGTGGAGCTGGCTTCAGACAGCATGACAATCCATGGTTCAACAATAATTAACACTCAGCCTTGAATAATGTGGGTTATTGTTATGTCTGAATTTAAAATTTAAGAGCTCTATAAATAAGAATTTGCCCATTTTATTGTCTTTGGGAATCTTGAAAATGTGGTACTCATCAATATTACAAGTGAGCAATTGCATTCAGTTGAATTAGAAGCTAGGAAGTGTTCCTAGAGTTAGTAATGTCCTGATATATCACCCATGCTTCCTATTAGAAGTATTTAAAGTATTTAAATAGTTCTAGAAAGGGGAACCTATTTAGGAAAGCAGAGCTGAGTTTGATCAGACCTAGATTACTGTGATCATCCAATAATCCAGAAATAATGATACGCAGGAGAAGCTATTTAAGAAGTCAGCCAGTTGTGAATCTTACTAGCAGTTACCTTGAGATCTCTTTTCAATCTAGACACAAATTGTGGTGCTGGAATTATGTGATAACGGCTGACAAATCCTACCATTTGGAGAGCAGTTATGGTAATTAAGCTGTAATAGGAGACACTAAAGAAGAAGCTTTCCATTGTATTTTTATAACCACCGTTGTCACCTCCTTTAGCAACATACCTAGGAATTATCTCTCCCCCCATGCTCCATGATCTACGTGAATGATACTGTTAAATATTTGTATGAGCTACACATTTTTAAAGGACATTTGTTTTTGTTTGAGGCACGAGCAAATTAATGAGAAGGTGCACAGCGGGGAAAAGAAATAGAAGACTGTAACCCAGGGGCTTACCTAGCCATCAGCTCCCTTACTCCTTTCTGTGCAAATGGAGTCCGTCCTCATTCCAGAATTATATGCAGAATTCTCTCTCTATGTAAAGGCTGAGATGATTGCGTGCGGCTCAGAAGGGAAGGGGGTTTGTTTTGGAGTGATTGCTTCTCTTCATTTATGGATAAGAACCTGATCTTTGAGGCAAAGGAATTCGACGTCACTGGTATGGGCAAACGGCTAGCAGTTCCCTGGAACTACCTGCTGATTGAAGCAAAATAGAAGAAAAACCTCATTCATTATCCTTAGCCTGCCCTAAAAGCAGAATTTCAGCTCTTCGAAGCAAGAGTGAGGAACTGGAAGGAAAGGAGTGCCGGTGGGCAAGATGAAGGCCAAACATCCTCATCCACACCTTCCTGGGAGTCAGCTCCACCAGGGTTCACAGAGGAACTTCCCTGGGGGATACAGCCAAAACCCTCTCTGAAGGCTTACTAACATTGTCTTCAAATGCACCGGGAAAGAGACTTCTGGTAGCGGCCCTTGGATTGCGGGATGCCCTTCCTAGTAAGAACTTCATGTACACATTTATCTGCATACAGAGTTAAGACCATCCTCTTCCAACAGGTTATGACTCTTCAGTTGAGTACTCTGCCTATTAACTTTGCAGCAGGGTCCTTAATATCTATAATGAAATTCCCATTGCTGCATTTATTGCTGTAGTTGTTACTTATTGTTTATTTCCTGAGTGCAGTTGCCAGATTGGGTGGTACATGAATTAAATATTCGTTATAGTTCAATCCCACCTTTTCCCCCTACAAGGAACCCACGGCATCTTCCTCAAGGGGAGTTTGGCCAAAGCCTGATTAAAATCTGAAGCGACAACCGCGTTCGACGCTCCATATGGAAAACCAGCAAGAGTCTGGATCATCACACTGAAAAGCTCTGTTCTTCTGCCTGCTATTGTTTATTTATTATTTTTGTTTATTTATTTAAAACTTCTCTATTCCTTCCTTTACCACAGAGTCTCAGGATGGTTTTATAATAAAACAGTACAGAATCAATTCTGTGCAATAAAACCCCAGTTAAAATCACAATCTAAACCTTAAAATACTGGGAAAATAAAAAGTTTCTGGCCTAGTGCTGAGAAGAATAAAGTGTTGGCCCTAGGAGAACCTCTCTGAGGAGTGCATTCCATAATTGGGGCACCACCACCGAGAAGGCCCTTCTCTGGGTAGCCACCCTCCTAATCTCCTTCAAGGAGGGCTCCTGCAGAAGGACCTCTGACCCAGATCTTAAGGGGCAGGCAGGTCCATTGGGAAGGAGACGCCCCTTCAGATATCCAGGTCCTGAGCCATTTAGGATTTTATAGGTCAACACCAATACCCTAAATTATGGAGTGTGAATTCCTGAATTTTAAGCTAAAAAATGCTGAGTTGTGTTTTGAATCATCAAGAGTAAGAAAACAGGAGAATTTTAAAAAATGTAATAATATTTTTTAAATAATATAATATACTAGTGCAAATGCCTATGGGGACAGTGGGTTCTGGTGCTTTGCTCTCATACTGGGGCAGTCAAAAGCAGGGATTTGTCAAAAGTAAAAGGGTTCAAATAAAAGGGGTAAACTTGAGCACACTGCTGTAATTGCCATGCAGTCCTGGCCTCCTACATCTGATACTAGATGGACTGTTTTCCATCCAGCAGCCCGTCATGGGTGTGCAATTCATCTCCACACATGGCCTGTGGACCCTCAGAGTCTAAGCAGCCCTGCCTCCCCGTCCACAGGCGGACCGCTATGACTTCCAGGAGGCCATCGAGAGCCATGGCTTAGGCTCACCCTGGGGCCTGTATCGTGCCCACCATGAGATCTGATAGACAGGAATAGAATTCAAGGACTGGCATTGGCAGAAATGATGCTTTGTTGTCTTCTGGCAGGCCAGAGGGGCTAAGATGCTCGGGCAGCTGCAGGAGGGAAACCTTGCAGGTGACGTAGCAAATGGAACATACTAGGACCCCTTGGGAAGTTTCTGTTTGTTTGTCTTTCGACAGGATCTGGAGCATCAATACTTCTATTTAAAAAAGCTTCTAGAATAAAGGAGATCAGACAGCAAGGAGAAACCCTGGAGAGTGTTAAGAGTTTCTACTGAAACATGAGAAAAGAGAGCATCACTAACCCATGCGTGATTTTCATAAGGTGAACTCTAGATTCTCATTCATTGCTCCCACCTTTCTCTTCCTGCAAGCATGTTTGATATTTAGTATTTAGATTTTCACAGCTGTTCTTACATGTAATTATCTGGTACTACAGTATGTCTTAATTTGGCTTGTACCTTATTTGTTCTGTTCTTTTTAATGGCTTGCCATGCTTGTTGGATTTAAAAAATCAGAAATAAATAGCATGATTAATGCAATATCTCCCTACGCATAGTGCAAGAGGCCGTAGAATGGTGGTGTTTGCTACCCCATTGTGTTAGTCTGAGAAGACACAACGCCATGGGTAGTTGGCAAGAAAAGAAAGTAGCCAAGCAAACGCATCATCCTGGTAAGCTCACTATAAAATGAAAAGCAGGCAGGAAGAACTAGGAACAGTCATACAGTAAATGAAGTTTCCTCTATCTCAATTGATGCACCTACATTTCAGAATAAACTTATTTCAGGTTTGTGGTTAGACACAAGTAACATCTATCATAAAAACCCAGAACAGAGGGTACCTTTAAGATTGCAGTGATAATGTGGAAGTTCTCTTTTGGTTAGGAACAGATTGGGCCTTAGTTGAATTATTCTCCGCTTCTTTCCAAATTATTATCATTTCGCAGTTATTGCAATAGTACTACGGGTGTATTGGATACTTTTCACATTGGCAACAATTAAAAAAAATAGATCACTGATCCCAGGAAGGCAAGAATCTAAAGCCAGTGATGCAAAATGATGTGGGGCCAATGCTAAGAAGCATGAAGAAGGGGAGGGCAGTGCTGCTGTAGTGAGGTCCCTCCGGCAGACCCACGGGGAGTCCCTCTCTGTGGCAGAAGCAACTGGGAAAGGAGCGAATGGTGGCAGATCCTGCAAAGTCCACATAAAAGGCCAACTGGAGAGAGGCCAACAAAAGACCATTCTAAGCATGGGAAAGCCCCTGAGTTGTTCCCTCACATTTTACAGGAAAATAAATAAATACATAAATAACAATCACCTGCATGGTTACATCGAAGGGCCGTCCTCTCTTACTTTCTCCCGTTTTCAGAGCTCAGAAAAATGGATCGTTTCTGATAAAACGAAACAGCACAGCACTCCAGGTGCAGGTGAGCCTGTTATGAAAGCCCTTTGCCCACAGCTCTTTGGCCAGAAGGCATTCTCTGCCATGGCCAGTGTAGGCTGGTCTAGCCAGTTCCCATCTCTGTAGTGCATCTCGGCTCTCTCAAGCCACTGCTTTAACACCTGCGTTTCTCACTTCTGTTATTGTTCCCTCCGTTTCCTTCTGTCCTTCAAACTGGATCTAGAGGAGGCCACAATCAGGACTGGGGCTGTAGAAGGGGAAGGAGGTCTAACCGTTTCTCTTCACAGGGGTCTAGTGAAAATCGCCCTCCACTCCAAACAACTTCTGGGACTGGGGAGAGGTAGACAGCACCCGTCTATGAGGGTTGGAAGCTGCTGTAGTTTTGCAGCCTGAAGAAGAAAAGCAAGGACTGACCTCCTCCCACCTAGAAGAACCCAGGAGTTCCTTCATGGCTCTGATCGGACTGAAAGGAAGTCCAAAAGAGGGTCCAGGTACCCAGTTAATCCTGCTCCTTCAACCCACCAGTTAAACTTTGCTGTACAGAAGTCTCGGCTGACACCCCATTCCTGACGAGCAGTTGGGAAGAAGGAAGCAAGAGGAGCACGGGATGCAGATGGAGCCATAGGTAAACTTGGCTGGATTTGGGGATGAAAGCATTGCAATCGGTCACTGCGATGCCATGTCGAAACGCGTCATTCTGGCTTGAGACACTGTAAGGACCATCTCCTTCCATGCATTGGTGAGGGAGACTCGTCTACAGTTCTTGCCCACAGAGGCAGGGCCTGCGGGTCTGCAAGTGCCCCTTTCTGACATGTAGCTTATGGAATTCTGAGCCCCTTGAAAAGCCACCTTCCTGCCCCAGACTCACACACCCTATACATGGATTCTGACAGAGGTCAAAAACATCATTTAGCCGCCCCGAGGCTTTGTTGCGATGGGGGTGGCATAAAAATGTTTTAAATAAATAAATAAATTTATAGATCAGGTGTTTGGCCTGGCTGCTGGCTTGTCGACTTGTTTATTTAATTTTCTTATTGTATTACTGATCCTGTGGAGTCTTATTTATGTATTTTGACTTTTTCTGCTTGTTCCTTGTTTATCTTGTAAATTGTTTTTAATTAAAAATTTTGGGTGGCTTGAGCATGCTCTCTGAAGCAGAAGGATGGAATACAAATCACAAAATAGATACACAGATGTTCTTCCTTAACCATTGCCGATGGTTGCCCTTTCCATTCAGCTCACAAGTCTTTTGTTCCCTGGAGCTGAGATGATCCAATCTGCTTAATAATTTCAATTCCACTTTTCTGCTCTCCCTGCCTTTTAGTAGGTAATGTGATTAATCACGGCAAATCCTGTTGCTCATGCTATATCCTTCAGTCTTCAAATGTTTGAGCTAATTCTGAAGCCCCGTGTGAAGGACGCAGCTCTCCTACATTTCCTATATCCCTTTGGAAAGTTCAAGGATGCATTCAGTGGCTATCTTGGAGAATGGAACCTGCTTCTGTCTGCAGGATCTAACCTTTGCCCTCCATAGCCTGGCCTTAGCTCTGTTGATTGTTTACTCTAGAGCTTTTGGCTATTGGGCAGTATTAAAAGGTAAGACTATTTTAAATAAATAAAAATATTGGAGTGGGCAAACATGAAGGGTGAGGGGACATTTTGCTCCATCAGACCCCTTCTCTCGCCTTGCTAAATTTAGTGTTTACTGTTTCGAAGCAGCAGCAGCAGCATCCTCATCATCACCACAGTAATAAAGAAAACCCAAATCCCCTCCCCTCCCATGTACTAGACTTAGTAATAAAGAATATTGGGAGCTGGATTTTAGAGATAGCTTGTGCTGGCTTTCACTTCCCTCTATGTGAAAGCATACAAAGTCCCCAGTAGTATTTTTTCCTAAAATGCTGGTGTAAGCAAGAAGCAGAACCTTGGGGCAGGTGAAGGAATGGGATTCTGGTTCAGTTCTTGAAGGATGTCAGCATGTTCTTTAGAACCAAGTGGAATCATAGAGGTGGAAGGACCTCACAGGCCATGTGGTCCAACCCCATGTGAGTGCAGGGAAACCAGTGCTTCAGCATTCTTCTCAGCCCAACTTTGGGGAAATGGGTTGCAATATACGACAAGGCCATGGGGGAAAAGTCTGGTTCTTGCTCCTGACAATACCAGGTACAGAGGACAGGTTTAGGGGACACCTCTATTATTTCTTTCATGACCACAGATGGATCCCATCAAAGAAAAAGAAAGGGATCTCTCTGAAGAGAAGTTCTGCTCATCATCACTTGCTCTAGCAGCTTCAGCATCCAGTGTGACAGGGGTGTGCATGCGCACGCATGCTTTGTGCAATGTATGGATCCCATTTCTGTACTTGTCCATATTGATGGCAGCCATTACGCTCTTTTATACCCTTCCTAGCTCCTGGACTCTTGTATGGGAGGCTACCAAATTGAAGGATTGTCCCTTCAAGTCCTTGAAAGGTTGCCACCCAGAGGAAGGCCAGGATCTCTTCTGGATCATCCCAGAGTGCAGGACATGGAATAATAAGATCAAGTTGCAAAAAGCCAGATTCCTCTGGACGTCAGGAGGAACTTCCAGAGTGCTAGAACAGTAGGTTCATGGAGTCAATGACCTGGGGAGGTGGTGGGCTGTCCTACACTGGAAGCATTTGAGCTGCAGCTGGGCAGCCATTTGAGAGGAACGGCTTCACATGGAGCTCTGCACTGATGGCCTTCTTGGCCCCTTCCAACACTGCTATTCTAGGTGTTCTGTGCTTCTGTGCTTATGCTTCTCTGGAAAAGGCATGCACTTAATAGCCTCAGACTGTTTCTCATAACCTACCCAATGCTCTTGACACTGTGACATGAACATTTTTCAAAAAGAGCAAGAGAGCTTGGGCAATTCGCAAGGTGAAGCCAGGCACGTTCTAGAGAACTTGGCTCAGTGGCAGAATGCCTACTTCGCATTCAGGTTGCCCCAGGTTGTTTCCCAACATCTCTTATTAGGGCTAGGAAAGAAACCTCCTGATTCCCTGGACCACTTATCAGCATCAACCACACTGACTTACACGGACCAACACTCTGACCAAGGCAGCTTCCTGTGTTCCCTACTGAACCATCCATTGTAAAATCCACAACTGTTTTCCTGAAAATCCTGATCCTTTGGAGTTGTAGCCTACGCAGCAAATTCATGAGCAACATTCTAGATGGTGATTCTATAATAAAATCATGGAATAATAGAGTTGAAAGGGACCATGAAGGCCATCAGGTCTAACCCCCTGTTGTCACAGGACACCAGATTATACCATCCCACTCAGATGGCTGTCCGGGTTCTTTTTGAATCCCTCTAGTGTGGGAGAGCTCACCACTTCTCTAGGCAGCTGGTTCCACTGTTGTATTGCTCTGACAGTGAGGAAGCTTTTCCTGATGCCCAGCCTGAATCTGGGTTGTTGCAATTGAATTGATTATTCTGTGTCCTGCACTCTGACATCAGCAAGAAGAGATCTTGACCTTCCTCTCTGTGACAGCCTTTGAGGTACTTATAGAGGGATAGCATGCCCGCCCCCCCCCCCCACTCCCCAAGGCTTCTCTTCTCAAGGCTGAACATACCCAGCTCTCAGTCACTCCTCATACGGCAGTGTTTCCAAACCCTGGATCATTTTTGTTGTCCTCTTTATTTTTTCTGTATCTGCCTTAATCTTGGTGCCCAGCACTGGGCACAGTGCTCCAGGGAGGTCTGACTAGTGAGGAGTACAGTGGAACTACTACTTCTCATGATTTTGAAGTAATACTTCTGTTAATGCATCCTAAAATAGCATTTGCCCTTTTGGCAGCTGAATCACATGGTTGGCCCTTACTTAGCCTATTGTCCACAATTATTCCAAGATCTTTTACCTTTTCAGTTCTGTTGAGCCACATATTCCCCACCTTGTGTCTATGCATTTGGTTTCGTTTTCCCAGGTGGAGGACTTGGCACTTGTCCCTGTTGAATCTCATTCTGTTGCTTTCAGCCCAGTGTTTAAGTTCATCAAGATCAGCCTGGATCTCCGTTCTGTCTTCTAGGGTGTTCGCTATTCCATCTATTTAGTCATTGTGCAGTCCCATGGAGCACTGGCCTCATGAAGCAGCTTACACTAGTGTAAAAGCACGGACACGTACTACCACCACCACTGCAGCAGAAGCAGCTAATTCTTTTTAAGCACCAAATGCAGACTGAAAAAAAATATTTTTGGAGATTTTTGATTGATTTTTTTAAGAGCCAGCATTAAGGAGACAATATGCATCAATCTCAGGAAGGTGTTCCAAAACTTTGGGGCCCGAACTGAAAAAGCAGCCACGCTTGAAGATGTAAAGAACAAGGGTGCTTCATATCTAGGTTAGAAACTGATGGTTTCTTCAGATAAGAAGCTGAATAAAACTCTGAAGTTTTATTCATGATTGCAAAGCTCTCTGAATGCTTGTTTTGGTGTAAGGGTGGGGTACAAGTCAAAGAAAGAAAGAAAGAAGGATGGATGGACGGACGGACAGACAGACAGACAGACATTCAGGATGCAAATTCTATGGCACTCACCAAGCGTATGTTAAAAAACCAGAATCTTAGCCACATGCTGGCTTCTCTTGATTAGGTTCCTTGATTTTATATACACAGAGTACAAATTCATACATGCAGACAAAGAAGAGACGCATATGCCAACTGATAGCACACTGATTAACTGAAAAGGGGTTACACGCAGCGTTATCTCAGCCTAACAAAATCCTGCGACTTTAAGCACACTTTCAAATCTGTTCAGCCACTTCAATTGGCAGATTATGCATGTCAATAAATAAATGTGGACGCGTTATGACAGTTCATTCATTTGGGTGGGGAAGGGGTCTGTGAAGTTTCCCACTTTTGCTTCCACAGTAAAAAAGCAACTGATGACAGCTGTGCTTGAAAGTTGTGGGATGAAAGGTAATAAATGTGCCATAATTGTTTTTATTCAATGCTTGCTTCTACTGTGAAATTAGGTTAATGTGCATAAGGAAATAAAGCAGACCTGAAACAAACAGGTTGTCTTCTTTTTAGGAACGGTTGGAAAAGTTGGATGACATCTCTTGGCTTCTTTTTCAGTTCTTCAAGGATGTCTTGATTTTCTTTTCTCTCCTTAAATTGGAAAGAAATTATTTGTCAGGATTGCTTGGAAAACACACTATGTCACATTAGCCATTTGATATGAGGATTCATACTCAGATATTTTCATTTCTCCCACCATTTGGGAAAGCCATAAACATTGACATTAAAGCGAACCAGTTTGAAGATCTCTTGTTTGTCCTTTATGTCTAAAAAGAAATGTTGGCAAGGGACCAGTAGACTGTGGGACTGTGGGTAACAAGAAGGGCAGGAAGAGAAGCTTTACGCACGCCCGTCCCCGATTCCCCATGGCTGCCCTTGAGTATTTCTCTGAGGCGAGAAGGGTTCTACCATCTCCATCCCAATACCCACATGCACACCGCGTTGTCAGGGGTAGCACAACCATCCATCAAAGGGGTATTGGCTAATATGCATTTATTTTATTTTATTATTATTATAGTGTTTTCAAAGCTTTTATAGAACCATCGCTATGTGTAGCACTCCATGGAGTGTACGAACATCCCCCAAGGAACTTACAGTCTAAAAACCGCCATGGGGTAACAGAAGCAGGGAAGTGATTATGTGAAGGGTTGGTCTACTTACAATGCTCAGTGCTGGCTCCAGGTTTTGGAGGGCCCACAGGCAGACACCCTCCGTAGGGCCCCTTCCTTGGTGGTACCATTGCCATGGGTGCCAGTTGCTCTTGCTGCTTTTCCTCTCTCTCCTCATTGTTAAGACTTGCTTTCTGGATGGGCAGCAGGTGGGCATGAGATCTACTGCTTCTTCTCACCGCCATCACTGCTTGGACCGTTCTTTGTCACTGGGCAAGCAGGTTGCAATGTGAAGCAGAGAAGCAAGTCCAGGACTCTCATCAATGAGCGCTGCCTGGTCTTGACAGGTGCCTAGCCCTGCATATGCTTAGGCTTGGTTCCAGGCTTAACTGCAGTAGAGCTTAGATACTGGAAGGTTATGTCAAAGGCAACTTCTGAGGAGAAATGTAAAGACAGGCACATGGGTGCCTCCAAGAGACAAGGGCATAAAGAGCATTGCCCAATATTTCCAGCACCATCATTCTCTTATATTCTACAGCCTGGCTTCTCTGTTTGTTCTCCTAGTCCAGGTTTTGATGAAGAATGCAGAATTAAAGGCTTTCCATTCTGCAGGGATCCATACCCATTGTGATTTATATGACCCCAGATCTTTCATTAAAATCCTGAACTAGTTGTTGGTGCACCAACCATCAAGCACCTTCACCCATGGAAGAATCACCCCTTCATTCTATTCATCCAGTCTGGTGTTCTACTAGATTCTCTGTCACGATGCAAACCAGCCCTTAACAGAGCCTTTGCACACATACACAGACGTGCCTCATTTGAACTGACTGCTTGAAATGCTAGTCACCCTTCACTCAAGAAAGGATCTGCTCAAACTGCAAACAAACGGTTCCAAATGCTGCACGTTAAACTGCGCTGGCTGCTTCGGAGGACCGTTAGGCGAGAGGCTCTCGACCGGCCCTGTCTCACCAGCAGTGCTACCGGCTGCTATTGCTCCTTATCCTCTTGCTAGATGTGGTTGCTCCACAGGAAGAGAGCCAGAAAGGGCATCTGCTCCTCCACCCTTGCCTGGACCAGAAGGAAGCACAGGGACAAGCTGGCTGCAGTGATGAAGAAGAGGGGCAAGTCCCGGGGGCCCTTCTCCGTGAGCTCCTGCTTTCATGTGCACTCTTAGCAGATGCCCAACCAAACCTATGTTTGATGATGGCTCTGATAGGAAAACCCATCATCGAAATTTGGAACAGAAAAAAAACATCTCTTTTTATGGAGTGATACTAAGCCAGATTGCTTGCAAACCTGATGTCCCCTGAGAAATCGCTAGAATATGCATGTGTCAAAATGATGCAAGACAACTGAAACCCCTTGAAAACAAGGGGTGCTTGGTGACTTGTGGAAGAAACTCATAATTACTGGTCTGAATCCACATATCAAAATAAATGGGTTCATATAAAGCAGTGAATGTGAGAAGGTGACCACCTGAGAAACCCTACAGCAGTGGTGGCGAACCTATGGCATGCGTGCCACAGCGGGCAGGCAGAGTCCTTTCTGTTGGCACGCGAGCCAAGTCATGCCAGCATCACCCCAGCAGCCGAGCATAGGATAATAGCGCACATAGGGGCCATGCGCATGCTCGGAAAGGAGTGGCGGTGCCAGGTGATGACGTCACAAGCCTTGACTCATTAGCCGCGACTCGTCTGAGCTTTCGCATGGCCGGTCAGTGCACCGTATTTGCTTGGACTGGCTGTGAGGTGTCCTTTGTAAACTAAAACCTCAGCTTTCAGGTTTTATTGTGTTTAGAATGGGCAGAAAGGATGAGCAGTGAAGAAAAAGCTACTCAAGAAAGGCTTTTTCAAAATCGCCCTCCTTTCAATGGTATTCAAGCCCTATATTAGGGTTAGGGGTGTGCATCAAGCTAGGGTTAGGGTTAGAAAAATGAGGTTTCATGGCATGATTTTGATGGTTGGAATGTGCTTAGAATGGCAGAAATGCTGAGCTGTGCAGAAAAACCTCCTCAAGGCTTATTCAAAATCACCTTTCAATAGTATTTTACCCCTGTATTACGGCTAGGGGTGTGCACCAGGGGACAGTTAGGTGGTAAGTCTATGGCACACTTGCCACAGCAGGCATGCAGAGCCCTCTCCGTCAGCACACAAACCAATTGTGCCAGCATCGTTCCAGCAGCCAAGCATCGGGTAGCAGCGCACACAGGGGCCATGCGCACGCTCGGGAAGGAGTAGTGGCACCAGGGGATGACAGCATGAGCTGTGACTCATTAGCTGCAACTCATCTGAGCTTTGGTATGGCCAGTCAGTGCGCTGCCAAGGAGAGAGAGAGAGAGAGAGATTTGCTTGGACTGGCTGTGAGTTGTTTTCTGTAAACTAAAACTGCAGTTTTCAGGTTTTATTGCAGTGTTGGCACTTTGCGATAAATAAGTGGGTTTTGGGTTGAAGTCTGGGCACTCATTCTCTTAAAGGTTCACCATCACAGCCCTACAGGATGCCACGTGCAGGCCACTAGCAGCCCTTGGATCTGGAAGAGCCAAAGTTTTCACCGAGAGGAAACATTGTTAAAGATATCATCAAAGCTCATGGCGAACTCCTTGGGTTGGCTCCAACACCCCATTCTGCTAGCATTGAGACATCAAGACACTAATTGAGACGTCAAGATGCTCAGACCACAACTCAAGTCCCATTTGTGCATCCATGTGCAGATCTTGGGTGTCCAAAATGGCCCAAAGCACTTGCACACTGGGAGAAAGCATCGCTGGCAGAATTTCCTCTGCTAAGACTAGCTTGGTTTTAGGCCATTTCGTTTGCCTCAAAGGAAGAAACTACCACAATCCCTGTAGGATTGTTCAGCTCAGAGTAAAATCAGAGCCAGAAACAATTTCTGGCAAAAGCGCCCGCCCACCCATCCCTGCACACTTGAAATACGGCCACTTTGGATGGCCAGGGAAGCTGGAGTAAGACTTTTCCTGAGAGTGTGATACAAAATAAAGAGGACCTGAATTATTTTCTAGCATTTTTACAGCTTCATTTTAGTATCACTGGGGAAGAGGGTTCCCAAACCCAGGAACCCAACAGAATTTCTCTCCATCCTTGCTGATTGCATTTGTCATCTGGATGGCATAACAAAGAGTGTGGTTTGAGGAGTTCTGGATAGGCATTGTGATAGTTTGCAAGTCAACAGCCTTACCATTCAGCAAATTTGACTCTCCCATACCTTAGGGAAGACATGGGCAGCTTGTGACCAATCAGGGTTTTTTTTTTTTTCTATAGTTCCTATCAGTCAAAGCCCTCACATCCAGTGATGAGGGATGAGATGAGCTGTAGGTTGAAACTTCTGGGGGACCCCCACTTTAAAGTGGGCCACCCCCACTTTAGGGAGTATTGCTTTCTCTTGCAAGAAAGGTAGGAGAAGTGGGTGCCACTGCAGATCCTCTTGAATGTTCTCTTCCTGCCATGGACCCAGAGAAGCAGGCACTTCTGCCATCATGTTCTGCAACCAGCTGAAAATCTAGTACACGTCAGGAGAGCCCATGTGCCTCTTCCCACACCAGCCCTGCCCATTATGAGAACTGGGGCGTTGCTGCACGGCTGTTGTGAGCCAGGCGTCCCTTCCCAGTGAAGCCAATCACTCCAGCAATCGCTAAAAGTCTTTATTCCAAACAGCTACAAAGTATTCGCAAACTCCAAAAGTGCATTCCAGGTAGACAGTTGACCTCTTGCTCTGAGTAACGTCACCCCAAACGTTGCTTATGAACCCTTCAGCGCTGGTCTCTGGACAGAGGTGCGCTCCAGACGCACGCTTGCCGCCACTCCTCCCATGGCATTTCCAATTGCCCCAGTCTATGAGCAGGCCTGCATGATCGAGCATCCCAAACTCCCACAGAACTCTCACCAGCTTGTTCCCTATCGGCTTCTTTCCCACAGTCAAGAATAATAGGAGGCGCTGTGTTTGTCCTTGGAGTGCTTTGATCCTCCGCTGTCTCAGACTGGCCCCCTGGAGTTGGTTCGCCACCTGGAGCCGTGCTAGACTCAACAACTCCAGCCTCAGAGTGAGAACTCTGAGCTTCTGCTGGGACAAATATTAACTCCCTTTCTTCTAAGTTATTGTTCCCAGCAGAGCCCTCGATCTCTCAAGAGTGCCTGGAATCTCATCCAAGCGGCACACACGACATTGGCCAGGAGCTCATCCAATGAACATCCAGGCCTTCCCTTGAAACTGGAGGGGCAGAGGACCAGCGCATCACAGATCCTCTCCTATATCATCAATCTCATCTTTATCAATGGCCAAGGTCTGTCCACTTTTCTGCTCTTCGGGTATGACTGCATTCGGCTGGTGATTTTAAGTAAACTAGCCCAATCTGTGTCTCCCGGGATAGTTTGTAGGTTGGAATCGAATTATTCTTTGCATTGTGCATGTCACCAAATTTTGCAATGTAGTGTTTGATTCCAAAATTATGTAGAAAAATGTGCTTTTTAGGAGAAAGTGCATAGAAAGGTACACAAAAGATGCATATAAAATGCAGACAAAATAGTGTGTTTTAAGGAAAATACGTGGAAAAATATATATTCTGTGAAAAAGAAAAATGCATTTAAAAAAATACTGACTGATGTGGGGATGGGATGAAACCGTCAGATGTTTGACATGAACAAGGACCAAAAATAGACCAAATCTGTCCATCTCACAAGGAAGCCAGCACACAATCACTTTGCCTCGAGAATTGGCTCTGAATCCTTTTGCATGGAGAGATGAATAATGTTGACAGAAAATACTATTACCCCACTTCTTAAGGAAAAACCTGACATTTTAACAAGAACCTTCCTTTCTGTTAATTGCTATTACTGTTTCTCCCAAGACTGTTCTCACTCTCAGCCCACGTAGAAAATCTGATGATTCTCAAATTAAGCTATAATGGGTAGAAATTTAAAGCACAAATGCAAGCAGGGAGAGAAAGGGAAAAGAAAGGCATTCTGACTATTAGAGTCTTAGCAGAATATATGCCAAGAAGCAGCTAATGGGATGTTGTATTCTGGATTTGAAAAGGATAAGGGCTTCTGAGACCTGTATTAGTAGAGATAGTGGCAAAGTTTATCCACTTTTGGTTCTGAAATAAACCACTGGAAGAGAGGCGAGCTTTCAAACTCCTCCTTTCCCTTCCCCAATGCAAATAGCCATTCTCCAGTTTGGATTAGAAGCTGTCTTTTTGGTGGTAGTCGTTGGAAAGACTACAGATACCAAGAGCCTTTGCTTTTTTAAAAAGTCAGGATAACTGCAGATCTAGTCCATATAAGAGGATCAATGTGGATGGGGAAGGATGGGGAAAGTTCACAATTACTCCAGATTTAGCTTTTGGTGAAATCAAGGAACAAACTCAAGGATCCCAATCCCTTCAGAGATTTCTGTTACTCTTGTAGAAACTCTTCTGGCTTCGCTCAACTCCCCAGATATTTCACCTGCCATGGATTCTCTAAATTTGCTTTGGGTTGCACATGAGGCCAAATGTGGGGAGCTACTCAAATTAGCCAAGTACTGCTGATCCTGAAAGAACAGCATTTGGGGCCACAGTCTTTTAAGTAGTTTGGGAAGAAGCTATGAGAAATATATCATGCCTTTTGCAGTCTCTCCATATATTCATGTCCCTTTGATTTTGCCTTCTTTGGAAATATAATTTTGGATTTAGTCAATCCAAACTGGGTAACACTTCCAGAGTTCATTGGATTTTTCTAATATCCACAACCCCCCATGTCAATTGTGAGATTCTGAATTCAATGGAAAATTTAAGTTCTTGTAACATAGTTCTTTTGTGGTTTTATTCCAAATAAATAAAAGGGGAAGCTAAGCAGAGTCAGGTCTGGTTGAAAACTGGATGGGTGACTTAAATGTAATGTTATATTGATGATGATGATGATGATGATGATGATGATGATGATGATAGTACCTGGGCTCAGAACATGTCTTGTGATATAGTAGATCTGTGGTTCAAATCTCACCTCAGCTGCAAATGTTTCGGGTAGCCCTAAGCAAGGCACCACCCTGGGACAACCTCCCAGTGCTAAAATGTACCTTTGCTATAATACTGATCTTCCTTAATGAGTGGTTGTAAAAATTACGGAGGTTCATCCATGAAGAACGTTGCATGCTCTAAAAGCGTGCTAAAGGCTATACGTGTTGGTTTTATTACGGAAGGGAAAAATGTATTAACTATGACAAATCTGACAGTTTTGCTTTCAGGGGTTTCCCAAGAACTTGGAAAGGAAACTTGCTGTCAAAACATCTCAGGCAAAGCAATTGTACCTGCATTTACTGGTTGGAGAAAGAACAATCTATCCCACTTCCTGCCTTGGTCACAGCAGAATTGGCGGGTGATGGATTTGGTATCTTAATGAACAAATTTCTCCCCTTTTTATTATAAAATTATCGCTAAGTGGGGTACAAAAAATACAGAACAGTAAAATAATACAGGTTTGATACCAACAACAGCACATAATCAAATGGAACATCAGTAACAGCTACCCTTTTCCTCCTACGCAATGCAGTCAAGGAAAAGTGGGGAGGGGGGAATCCCTCAAAAGCCTGGTAAGTCTTTAGCATGGCTGCCCCGCCAGAAGAGCAAAATCCACCAGACCAGGGCAAGAAGTGGAACCAGAGTGTTCTTTCTTTCTCCCATTGGCTTCCAACAGCTCACCAACACCAGTGGAGCTTTCTGTGGGTGGGTGGAGAGACTTGTAGCAGTGCAGGTGTCCCAAGGCAGTGCTTGTGCCATTTTCTGAGACTTTTCCACTGGCTTCTAGCTGCACTTAGGATTTAGTCCTTTATACACTGAGAAATGATAGTGATGTTCAAACCACTGGAAGGTCTTTCCCCAGGAAGATCTTCAAGCCATTAGAAACTATCTCACTAGAATGATGTTCAAACCCCTGAGAAAGATGTTTGCATCAATAGAAACTACTACCCCATTCTTAATTTGTTCAAACCATTAGTCTCCCTCTCCAAAAGATGCTCAGCTGTTAGAACAATCTAAAAATATCTTTTTACCTTCTAGAAAGATGTTTGACCAATAGAAGCAGGGCTTGCAAAAAGTCATTCAGCCCATAGAAGTTCTCTGCCTGGAAAGATGTTCAAATGTGCCCTCTAGAAAGATGTTTCGGGACAGCCAGCATTAAGTGGTGTGAACAAGTTAAAACCATGTAATGCTTTCTCCATGCAAAGATTTTATAATTTTTGTAAATGTGGGGTCATCATTCGTTATCTTTCTGTCCAGTTGTAATGATTCCATTTGTTTGTTTGTTTTCATATTTATATGTTTCCCCTACTCCTAATGTAGTCTCTTTTACCTTAGTTAACACTGTTTCTGAACATTCCCATGCCCAAATTTTATTGTGACTGGGCTCATTTTCTTTGGGAATAGCTGCTAAAAGAAGGAAGTAGATGCATTGGCAGCCTCATTTTATTCTTGTGAGATTAGCAAATGGCATATTACTTATGTGCTATTTTCTCATGAGCCCAAACTGCAATAACTTTGGATGAAGAACAGAACTTTGGATGAAGAACAGAACCCCTCTACCCCTGTGTCCATAAGGAGTTTGAAAGCAAATTGTGTTAGTGAAAGAAAATACACACATTGTCCCATAGGTTAATTGCCACCTGTTTTCTCAATGGAGAAAGTTGGCATGATGTTTGGGATTTTTAATCCTACACTGAAAATAACAGAAGTGCTTAACCACATTGTCACTTGGGTTCCTTTACTGTTCAACATGCTCACAATCCATACCTTGATACTCCATAGTTATTTATTGAAACATCTCTGCCAACCCCCCACCACCACCCCAATTATTCTCAGATATAAGACACATGAGAATTGCTTTTCTGAACTGAAGCAAAGGCTCATTTAGAATAGGATTCCATGTTCAGAACTGGCCATCTAGATGCCTTTGGGAAACTCACAAGCGGAACAAAATGGAAATAAATAGAGGGTGATGCTGTTGGACCTATAATGAAGAAAGAAGCCATGGTCGGCTGGCCGGCTGGCTGAAATCCCAAGAAGAAATAAGTCACACCACCATGTTTAATTGCCAATCCCATCTACAATGGCAAATAAGCCTTGCAGATTCATCATTTATGTATTTGTTTTAACCATCCTGTTTAAGCCACCAGTGCTCATTATTGCCACAAGGGGTAGGCCAGGGATGCTACTTCATCTTTCTACTGCAATAAGACTTCCATTTCCAGCAAGACTTCCAGCAAGCTAACAAACCAGGCTGCAAAACTCAATCTTTTCCAACCTTGGGGCCTCCAGATGATGTTGGACTGAAATCCCCATTGTCTTCTACCGCTGGCAATACCTATTGGGGATGATACAAGTTGTAGTCTAACATCATCTGGGGATCCAAGGTTGAGAAAGGCTGAACTATAAGGAGGAATCATTGTATTACTTGTCCAGATGCAGCTGGCCCAGTCATGTTTACACTGATAGCAAGAGTTCACTGCATTCTCTTCCTATCACAGGCACATTTACTGATTTAGCCAGAGATGCTGTGGATTGGACCTGAGGTTTTACATACTCAGCCCATGTACTTCACCACTAGAGCTACAGCCTCTTCCTCGACCTCAGCCCCTTTTCAATCATCATTCATTGGGACAACAATCTTCATAAAGACAGAAAATTTAGCCTTCCACCATCCTGATGGAGCATATGACATATCAAAGATCATTCAAGGTGAGTTGATTCACACTAAATAATCCTGATTGAGTAATAATTTCAGAGATGAAACAGGATGTTTTCCTTGTAGCAATTCCATCAAGCAAATGGCAAGTAGATTTGCTTAACAGTGCTTCATGTTTAAATACTCCACACATCTATTTCATAGATCATGTTCTTTCATGTTCTGCATTTGATAATTTCCAAGTTAAGGAGAGGCAAATGGATCTATTTTTGGCTCATGTCAGGTTTCCAAGTATTCTTTCATGTACTGTCCCATTTCTGCATTCCCCTGTGAATTGTTTACCCCCCCAAACCTGGAGAAAAATGGCTTTTGAATAGGGATGTTTCACTAAAAACCAGCAAAAATGTTGAATCATGAAAGCCTCAGGCTCCCCAGGAGATGTTGGACTGCAATGCCCATCATCCTCCACCAACTAAGTTGATCCTCACATTAGTCAGGCAGGTATGGAGTGAGTTGGTTCGTCTTGGCATTCACAGAGACTGAATTCCTTTTGCAAAGCACCTCTCTTCCAAATTGCTTCCAAGCACATGTAAACGAAAGGGAAACTCTGACAGCTTCTCTTCTCAGCTCTGATGTGCAACTGGGCAGACTCCTCAAGTCACGGAGGAAGTAGCAAGAGAGGGTGAACCACTGAAGCTTCCAGTTTGCTTTATTATTATAAGCAAAGTTTGACCAAGTGGCGAGTGCGTATCCCACTCTCCTTCCCATGTGCTGTGAACGAGCTGTGAACAAACCAGATAACCGTTTCATTATTCAAGACTAGCCTTCTCAAGGCTAGCTGTGCATTTCCAGGAAAGGTGCCTCTTGCATGCATCTTTGCAATGCCCTGTGCAAAGGGGCCAGGCCTTCCTTGATGACAGCACCATGAGCATCGATGTTTGAAGACGATGCGCGTCTTCCCACATAGCGTAAGTGCGGAGCTGCTTCTGCTCAGAGCAGACGTGCAGATTCCCTTCCAGTCCAAGTGCCAAATTCCCTTTCAGAGAAGCTTTTATGAGCCACATGCCAGGGCTTGGCAGGACCATGGCTGCGCGGGTGCAACGGGGGCAAACCATCAAATTGCCATCAAAGGGCCAATAAACTGAACCTCAGCCCAGACAAGACGGAGGTCCTGGTGGTTGGCGGATCGGGCTTCGGGGAGGGTGAATCGAACCTAGTCCTGAATGGGGTTGAACTCCCTCTTAGGGACAAGGTCCACAGCCTGGGAGTGCTCCTCGACCTGGAGCTTTCATTGGAAGCTCAGGTGACAGCAGTGGCGAGGAGCACTTTCCTTCAGCTTCAGCTGATCCATCAGCTGCGCCCCTACCTGGAGGATGACTGCCTGGTGACAGTCGTTGGTGACTTCCTGCCTTGACTTCTGTAATGCGCTCTACGTGGGGCTACCCTTGAAGATGGTCCGGATACTTCAATTGGTTCAAAATAGAGCTGCCAGGCTGCTGACAGGGCATTATATTCACATGACTCCAGTCCTCCGTCAGCTTCACTGGCTTCCCATTGAAGTCCGGGCCCAATTCAAGGTGTTGGTGATGACCTATAAAGCCCTAAACGGCTTGGGTCCTGGTTACCTGAAGGAGTGCTTACATCCATATACGCCCGCCCACCCCTTGAGATCTGCGGGAGAGGCCCTTCTCCAGGAACCCTCCGTAAAAGAAATTAGGAGGGTAGGTACTCAGAGGAGGGCTTTCTCTGCGGTGGCGCCCAATCTATGGAATGCGCTCCCCAGAGAGGTCTGCCTGGCACTGTCATTATTTGTTTTTCGGCGCCAGGCAAAGACCTTTTTATTTAAACGGCATTTTAATTGTTAATATTATTTGCTTATTTTATCTGGCCAGGGTGACTTATTTTATATTGTTAATTTGTTGTATGTATTATATTTTAATTTTATGTTGTGAGCCGCCCCGAGGCTTCGGCGAATGGGGCAGCATAGAAATGTTTTAATAAATAAATAAATAAATTGTGCCAGTGTAGTTTAACCTCATATTGCCATTCATGAAGCCTTAGGAGAAGCATTTGGGCCTTTTAGGATGGGGAAGATCCACTCCTAAGCCAGGAAAGCACCACCAAGATGGCTGGTGAGGAAAGGGTGGGACAGGGAGCATCACACCTGGGGGAGACTCAGTCTCCACGCACCTGAGACTTGGTACCCCAGTACAGAGGCCCCCCTCCAGACATCTGTGCTCGAGGCACAGGATTTGAGGCAGGGCTAGCCTGACCATGAGAGACCAGTGATGCAGCCGCGTTCTCCGGCTGTCCTATAGGCCCCCTTCACACATCCAGCATGGAAAGGAGGCCCACGTGCAAAAAACTGAATTCTTCCTTTTAAAAAGCAGCAATTAACAAGCAAGCAGCAGCTTGGCTGGGGTTGGGGGTTGAAATGCACCAAAGAGGTGCATTTGAAAATATTTTTATTGGTGTTATTGGTGTTTTATTTGCACATGCGCATAAGCCAAGTCTGCCTGCTTGTCCCATAGCCCGCAGAGACTCCTTCCTCCCTTGTGACTCTCCTTGCCAGTTCCGCCCTTGCCTCGCACTGCTTCCTCAGCCCAGAAGACCTATATTCCACACTTGTCGAAGAAATTGTCAATTTTCTTGCCACAAACGCTCCCTCTTAACACAGACAAGACAGAGCAGTTGTGCAATGACTTTTTACCACTGCACTGGGACCATGTTTTCAGGAGCATCCAGAGTTTATAACTTCAGTCATTACCTCAAAAAGTTGCTGCTCTGAAAGAAGTTCTGATAGGCATTCTAATGGTTTTATGCATCCTTTTAATGTGGTTCTTATTTTATACTGTAATTTTTATGTGTTGTTGTGAACTGCCCAGAAAGCTTCAGCTGTTGGGTGGTATAGAAATGAATGAGTGAATGAATGGATGGTAGAAATGAATGAGTGAATGGATGGATGGATGGATGAAAATTCCATCATCCCCACTGGAACCTGCTGAGCTCAGGGTGTGCGCATGGGGCAGAGGGGATAACAGGCACCCAGCGTGGCTCTGCTGTTGGAAAGGATGAAGTTCACACCAGCCGCTGCAGGGCTGCATGTATAATGGGCAGACAGACCTATGACTGTCTGAACTTGTGCAGGTTTGCCGATAAAACACATTTTTTAAAAAACAAAACTCTACACAAGTTCTGCCGAGTTTACTCCCCCTCCCCAAAATTCCACAAATTGCAATTTGCATATATTACTTCTGTAATTGGCACAAACAGCCGAATATGAAAAAGACATTACTTCCCTCCTCCCAAAATTAGGAAAAAACAGAAAACTTCTACTACTGTTTATCAGGATGGAAATACTGTGGAAGGCTTAAACAAAATGGAATTCCTAGCACATCCTGAATTATAATTTATAGGAATGTTTATTTTTCCTAATTAAGCAGACACTGTTGGGCAAAAGGTAGATCTCCAGCTATCTTGAATTTTGACTTTCAGAAGCCTCTGCCAGCATGGTCAATATTCAGGAATCCTGGGATGTTAAGTCGAAGTCATCTGGAAATCTACCTTCTGCCCATCCTTGCCCTCCATTCTTGATCTACCAAAGGAGGGAAAGAATAATTTGCTGCTCCGTCTATTCCAACAATATTTCCAACACAAATACCCCCAGAGATTTTTGGAGTATGTGCATGGAAAATCGAACCTGCTGCTCATCTCCTATTTGTCCCCAGTGCATCTCGCATCTGCTCATGTTGTGTGTCCACCACCTTCTTGATTTGGCTCTCCAGATGTTTTTGCCTACAACTCCCATGATCCCTCACAATTAGTTATGCTGTCTGGGGCTGATGGATGCCATAAGCCAAAACACCTGGAGGACCACAACTTGCCCACCCCTGTCCTATTGCCTCCTTGTGGACAAGCATCTTCATGTTCCGATGCTCTCAACATTTCTAAGATCTTGCAAACAATTTTGCTCCACCATTCTGGTGACCTTAAAAACAAAGCCAACAAACAAGAGAGAAAGTGAAAAGCAAAATGTTCCTTCCATGTGAGGCCACATAAATATTTGATATCTCTTAAACAACAGGATATGATTTCTTCAAGGCAGGAAGAATGAGTGTGAAAGATCCATTTTAGAGAGAAATGTAATCATTTCCCATTTCCCTCTTGGCTATGTTGAGCATGATGCATAGGCTTGGAGGAGTTGCCCTGATGGAACCGATAGGGAGAATGCGGCGCTTTGTATTCAGGGGCGCAATGGATGAATGGTGCCATAAAAGAACTGGAATCAACATTGCACCCTTTTTTGAAAAGATGTGCCTTTTATCGGAAGAAAACCCATGCACTTTTCATGTCTCTTAAAATGGCAGGATCCTTATCGCCTTTTATCCAGCAAAAATAAAGCTATTTTAGTATTTGCCAGGTGCCTCACATTGTGCTGTGTAAACAAACCTCCTGGTTCTCAGAGAGAAGCCATGTCTCTCGATTTTTATCAGATTCCGTTTTCACAGTGAAAGAGGGATGCCTGAAGAATTAAACACAGCTTGGAGGTGCTTTGCGGCTTGGAGCCGTGTTTGAGGCAAACCCACGCCTACAACCAGTGGCTGGAAAAACACAATTCAGAAGCCGGGGAAATTTCCTGAATACTGGCCTTCACCGTCAGTCACCTCTCATAGGCAGCGTAAACCAAATGCGGTAATTTGCTCCATTCCAAGTTCCATTGTGTGTGTTTGTTTCTATTTAATCAGAACTAAATGATATTATGCGAAGTTTCCTTTGCCCTCCTGAGGAATCTAGATTCAACACTTTCTGAGTGGCTCCGCGCTGGAGACAGAAGAAAGTGTAACCATAGTGATGGAATGGAAATGATTTCCTTTGTTCCAAGGCTTCAATATCCAACAGACATTACCGTTTTCAAGGTCAAAAATATATTAAGAGATAAAAATTAAAGGGGGGGAAAATGTGCTAGCTTAGCGACAAAAGCTAATTTAGTTTATGCATTATAAATTATGTTTAAAATGACTAAAATGGGATTTCTCAGCAAGAACTAAATGTGTGGTTTCGCAAAACTAATTTCCAAAGATGAATGTGATTACGGAATTTAGCTTTTAAAAGCTTTCTTAAGCCATCAGAGGAAACAGCAAAGCTATCAATTATATAACTTTTTAGTAGGGCCTCTTGTCAGAAATATCCTGGTATTTTTAGCCTTCTCCTTGGCATTTACTGAATTAAGGATGTCGGCAAACAAATCAGCTAATTGGAATGTTATTTAATTAAATAAAACTTGGTGTCAGTGAGCCTTAGCTGGGTTATAAACCACATCAGGAAATTCTCTTTTTGAGTGTAAGAGCAGTTTAAAAAAACAAAACCCCTCAGACTGGGCTGGAAAAATGGAGGGCCTTCTCATGGTACCCAAGTTCTGGGGACTGCCAGGCTGCTTAGAAAATGGATGGGTCCAGATAAGTTTGCCATCTGTGTAATCTCTCATAAGTGTGTTCACTGTATTGAGCTGCCACTTGGGGAAAAGGCTTTTAGCTTTTCTTTATACCCAGTTAAAGATCCAGAGAAGCAACAGAGTAGTAAGATCATCCGGACCTTTGGGCAGAGATTTTGGAAGAGCAACTTGCCAAGTGGTGACATGCCCACTATACTGTTGAATCGGGAGAGCTGGAGCGATTCTGTCTGCGAGTTCCGATAGGAACTGATCCAACCCACACCTCTTGGGCTAGTTTGTGGATCAGAACATGGCTGCACACCAAATTTCACAGTTCTTTGAATACTGCAACTTGATTTTCGGCAGTTTATATGCATTAAAATACATTTAGAAATGCACCTTCCTGAAATCAGATGGAATTACAAACTCTATGTCTGTTACAGAGTTTACATCAAAGTAGACCTATGGCCTAGTTCTCTTTTAATGTTCTTCAGCCGTCTACAAGACATCGCCAGATTTTAGCTCCTTACTACTGACTGTTTCGTTTTTGGTGAGGTAGGAGAATGCAGTGTGGGGTATGAAGTATTCCCAGAATCTGTGGTTTTATATCAGAGTATCTTTATGTTCCCAGAATGAGGCAATCTTTTGAGGTGAATAAAATGCCTCCGTGGCATACTGGTTCAGGCAAGCAGGCTTAAACATGGCGGGCATCAGTTAGTTGGCACATGGGATTTCAACTGGAAACACTAACCTCAACGAATGCAGATTGCTGACAGGGTCAGAGAAATATCCCACTAGACCAAAATTGTTACCCGTTTGTAATAATGAAGTTCTACCTGGGCAGTAACAATTCTTTCCTAATATTTGGAGTGTAACCCTTCTTCCAACACCACAGACACATTTCTGGTTATGGGATGTTTTACCACCCAGGTGCCAGGGAAAGTTGAGGGCAGAAGAAAATGGGGAAGGCCCAGTGCAGGGTGCACTGATTCCATGAGGAATCAGCTGAGGTGGCTGCCAAAGACCAGATGTTTGAGAGAGGACTCATTCATAGGGCCATCATACGCTGGAGATAACTGGATGGCCTGTGACAACAGCTTACATTGGAAAATGCCTTTGGGGTTGAAAAACGTTCCACTAACACACATGTGTATGTATAGGTGCTATTTAAATGCATAGCTAAATATGGAATCTAGGGAATCCACCTGGATTAGCAGGTGACATGTGAATTCAAAAATAAATAAGAAGTAGACACAGATTGTCAGGAAACAGGATGCAACCAACTTACATGAAGGTGTAAAATAGACTGATTGAAGTATCCTGACCTCTCATCCTCCTGAATTCTGTTGGAGAAACACAAAACAATATAGAAGCAACTATGAGTCAGGAAACTTTTTTTTTAAGGTGGACAAAGAAACAAACAAACACCAGTAAGAAAGGAGTAGGCTGTTTTTGATTATTGTTTTCCCAGCTTTACTGAAGTGGCACTGTGAACGAACACCACACCGTTGACAGCCTATTAATCAAACAAAGCTGATAAATCACACAGCGCTTTCCCCATTTAAAAGCTGAGAACTGATCTGCATGCTTTTCCACTGTGAGTCTGGCTGGAATCTGCAGAAGCTCACTCTGGTGACTGCTGATCCTGGTCACAATGAGCAAGGTGTGTTTCTGAGCTCTAGTCCCCTTTAAAATCCGCCAACATTAGACATGTGGATTTTTCTCCGTATGGAGGAGGAGTAAAACGGCAGTCAGATGTATTTGGTGGTGAAAGGAAAGTCTGATGCTGCAAAGATCTATACTCCATAGGAACCTGGAATGTAAGATCTATGATTCAAGGCAAGCTGGATGTGGTCAAACAAGAGATGACAAGACTGAACATCGACATCTTAGGAATCAGTGAACTAAAATGGACAGGAATGGGTGAATTTAATTCAGATGACCATCAGGTATACTACTGTGGGCAAGAATCCCTCAGATTCTAATGAGAAGGAAGGACTCCCTGGAGAAGAGCCTAATGCAGGGAACAATAGATGGCAAAAGAAGAAGGGGACGGCAGAAAATGAGGTGGCTAGATGGAGTCACTGAAGCAGTCGGCATGAGCTTGGGTGGACTGGAGCAATGTTGTCCATGGGTCGCGATGGGTCGGACACAACTTCGCGACTAACAACAACAAAAACGGAAGTCAGACACAATCGTATTGTTCAACATGTCCTATGAAATGAACATCATTTTACAAAATACAAGTTTCATTTGCTTCCTATCACAGTGAGTTGGTATAGCATGATAGGCAAAAGACAGATCAGCCTGTAGATATGTACAAACTGCCTCTCAAAATTCTCAAAGAGGCAGAGAAAAGAGGGGTGGATTTTACATTTTTCTCTATGGCTTCTGCCTGCCTGCCTGCCTGCCTGCCTGCCTGCCTGCCTGCCTGCCTG
>NW_025335550.1:17788003-17821311 GCF_004798865.1 Varanus komodoensis | reverse complement strand
CCTGCCTGCCTGCCTGCCTGCCTGCCTGCCTGCCTGCCTGCCTGCCTTTTTGGGATTCTTCAGCCTTGCAGGTGCCACAAGGGAATGTGGAATGGCAAGAGGGGAACCAGTGTTGGCATCTCAGCCATGCTTTTGTATTGCCCACAGTGCCCAGGAGCTGGCATTGTTCTGTATCATGGGGGAGCGAGGTGGAGCAGAAGAGCAAGTGTCATGGAAAAAAGGGTGGAAGATATTGGGAGAAAATGCAAAGGGGCCTTTACTTGGGGTGGCAGTGGGGACTAACACCACAGAGGTATTCTTAGAAAAACGACCTCTGAGGGTTGCTTCAGCCATAGACCAGTTCCTATTTCAGCAGTGGCCTTAAAGCAATCTACATCGTCTTATGTCCCATCACCTGATGTAGTTTTTGTAGGAATCACAAAGAGAATGCACAGCCCATCTCCTCTGCAATGCTAATTCAGAATGAACTCAGCCAAAACCAACCTTTTCCCAGAGATATTACACAAAATTTCTGGGAGATTGTTCCAAAGTTGTCCCTGCTGGAGTCCCAGTCACATTATTAGAGGTACAGTGAGGACCAAACATCTTCCCAATGAGCCTCCTGTTGCTTTTGATATGTCTTGTTGGATTTAAGTCTTATGCCAACAGGGTCTTCAGGCCCCTGACACAACACAGAATTCATGATAAACACAAAGCGTCATTATTTTGTGCCTTGGAAACGTTCCCTGCTGTTCTTAAGATTGTCTAGATCCGATAAAAGGATCTGATAAAAGTTGACAGAATATTTTTGTGAAGAGCTAATGAAACTTGATGCAAAGGAATAAGTCCTGAAGAATGGAAGTTGGGTACTGCACTGTACTCCTGCGAGGAACATCCCACCAAGTTTTTTACGGGAAAAAGTCCTGCCATTTTGCACGCTCGCATTAGAGGCTGCATGGGAGCTTCAGCCCGGTTTGCAAAATATATCCCACGTGGCCCTCTTTGCAAGCCTGAATGTGCATTCTCACACTAAGGCAGTGGAGGGGAAATGCACACTTTTGAACCATGTGCATAAATACGTGGAATTTCCAGTTTGAAATGTGCACAGAATTTCAAAGTGCAGTTTGGACAACTTCATCAAACTTTTACATTTTTGGTTCTCCTCTGTATACTGACTTCAGAGAGAGATTCCTGAAGCCCTTGTTAACATATGGATACAGGAATTCCTGGGCAGAAACAGCTCTTTTTCTTTCAAGTGATATTAATAGTTATGTGACACATTAAGTTGCTTCATTTGCTTTGGAAACAAAACAGATCAGGAATTAGACAAAATTAATATAAACAGCATTGAAGATTCAGAATTAAGGATGACTTTCTGTTCAAAGTGTATTTTAACTTATGTTTATATTGCTGAAATTCACTACTTTGTTGTTCATGTGTATTCATTTGATGTATTTTCATGGCCTTTGCCTAGTATAATAAACTCTTTTGAATTGATTGTCTTGCTTTTACAACTAGGTAATTAGAAAGCTACCTTTTAAAAAATATTGACAATTAATTATACTTTTATTTCTATACTGTCCGATAGCCAAAGTTCTCTGGGCAGTTAACAATAATACAATACAATACAATACAAATTACTGCTGAGTGATCCTTTGTGCATTGAGTGATGTCCAAAGCTGCAATCACTACAACTTGCTTTAAATGCAGTGGAGGAACAACAGACAGTAGCTCCAGACTTAAAATCATCTGAGAAACTAAGTGTCCAGAAGCCACACTAAAACATGAAGAAAAAGCTTATATTATTTATAATTATGCTTAGGTATTTGGATATTTATAAGCTACCCTTCATCAAATGACACCGGGGTGGTGAACAATAAATCTTTAATGGAAAAAACGGTGCAGAAGTGCTGTCCTCCCTTTCCATAGGTCTCTGTATCTGCAGCGGAAATTACCATACGCTGACACGGAAAACTTTGGCTTCATGTATTAATTGCTCAGTGTTGAATTAACCGGCAGCAACGGCGATGCTCTTAATATACTGTGGCAAGACTATGGAAAAACAAGAATCGGTTGCTTTTGTCACAACTGAGCATTTTCTAGTGTAATGATCTCAGAGTTTGCTTTTTACATTTTGAAAAAATATTAATTGACTCCAGTAAGGCACCTTCCTTCTCAGCTGTTACACAGGTGTAGACTGAACAGTGCACTCAGCAGGCCAGGCTTCTCTTTCTGTGCAGATGTCAGACATTTATTCAGTCAGGTGACATGGGAGCGCCTGAAGTCTGAAGGTCCCTCTCAGGCCTGGTGTTAACACCAGACATATTCTTGCCCGCCCTCCTGCCTCGTCTGTCCCCCAGCGCCCTTGGCCCCTGGCCCCACCTGCGATCACCAGAAGCCCCTCCTTCCAGTGGCATCTCTGGGACCTCAGAAAGAAGCCACCAAGCGACAGAAGGGCCTTTGGTTTACTTGTTCCTGACTGACTCCATTTCTGTACAGTCTGCCCACTGAAGCTCTTTGGGCAGCTCGCAACCATTGAGTGAGTGCTCCTTTACAGAGGGAGTTCTCTGTGTGAAGGATTGCCCATTCCAAGTCCAGTATAAAGATCAAGAAGCATCCAGAGGCAAACTGGGCCTTGACATTGGCCACCAACAGCGCCTGGGCCGAGGAACGCACACTCGCCCCCTGCTCAGTTTCTTCCACACTAGGGTGAGAGGTACTGTATGTCTGCCTGCTTCTGCATTTGCATCTGTACATATAAATTACCACGTGCATGTTTTAATTCAAGTGGGTGTTCTCTTTTGTCCTCTGCAGCACGTCATCCTGTTTGGTTAGCCATGGGGGTCCACCGCACCCGGCACGCGATGCCAGCCTCCAGCACCAGATGCTCTCCATTGCCTCGTTAGGGATGTAACGGAGCAGCGGCCCCGTCCTGCTCCTGCCCCAGCCAGCCACACCCTGGCGAGAGGGACGCGGCAGCACCGTGGCCGGTGCTCGGACCCCGGTGGCTCCAGGGTGGGGTCTGGGCAGCACCAGACTGGGCTGATCATCTGCTCAAGCCTGGTGCCAAGGGGAAACATTCCAAAGGTAGAAGAAAGGGCTCTCCACGGATCCCTGTTCATCCATGGATGATGCCATCAAGTGAGACAGCTTTGGGAACGAGCACTTAGTTCTGTCTCAGCTCCGTTAGCAATACTGTTAACAAACCGTCATCCTTTCTGGGCCAGAAATTAAAGGACAAAGCTTTTCTTTGGCTGAAGCAGAATAAACATCTCCGCATGCTTTGGCTTTGCAGAAATGGTTTGTGCATAGCCATGCTCTCAACAAGCAACGCACATAAGGGGTGGGCAGAAATTCCTCTATGACCGTAATATGCTTTGGGTGTGTACTGTCAGTGATGTGGTGGCAAAGTTTTGAACTGCAGGCCCCCTCCCCCAGACATGCCTCCAAAGAACATCCAAAACTGCAGGCAGCTAAGTCAGTCTGTAGCAAAGACACCAGCTCTGGCTGGGTGGGTGGGTTGGTTGGTTGGTTGGTTTGTTTTAGCAGCTCAAATGTTTTGTAAAGCTAGCACCCATCCAGGCCCAAGGCATTGCAAAATACTTTGCATTACAACCAGGCTATATTGCTGCTGGGAAAAAGTGCAGGGTTTTTTTTTTTTTTTTCAGGAATACAGGATGCACAGAATTCTCTAGCGGGTGGGAATGATGTCAGAGACCCAGCTTATATCATCTTTATCTATATCATCTATATCTTATTGGGTGTATTGGACCCCAGAAGGATCTGGCCCTACCTCAGCATGGGTCAGTGTGTAAACAATCCATTTATGCAATCCATGTCTCTCTGTGTTAGTTTATCCCCTGGAGGAAATAAATACTTTTGGATGAGGTTGAGCCCACTCATGTTCTGCCTTCTAGACAGTCCCTTCTGCATTGCATGTAAAAGGCTAGAAAGGTTGCCCTGTATGATGACCTGCGCAGGGAAAGGGACAGGGGCAGTGCATCCCTGTTGGTTCTCTTGGACTTCTCAGCAGCTTTCGATACCATTGACCATGGTATCCTTCTGGATAGGCTGGCGGGACTGGGAGTAGGAGGCACTGCTTGGCAGTGGTTCCGCTCCTACCTTGCTGGCTGATTCCAGAAGGTGGTGCTGGGGGACTGTGGCTCTGCGTTATGACAACTCCGCCATGGAGTATCACAGGGCTCCATTTTGTCCGCCTTGCTATTCAACATCTACATGAAACCGCTGGGAGAGGTCATCAGGAGGTTTGGGCTGCGGTGTCATCAGTACGCTGATGACACCCAGCTCTACCTCTCTTTTTCAACTAATCCAGGTGAGGCAGTAGCTGTCCTGAACCGGTGCCTGGCCAAGGTAATGGGCTGGATGAGGGCCAATAAACTGAAGCTCAATCCAGATAAGATGGAGGTCCTGTTGGTGGGTGATTTGAGCTCCTGGGTAGGTGACTTGGGCCCTGTCCTGGACAGAGTTGCACTCCCGCTAAAGGACAAGATCCGCAGCTTAGGAGTGCTCCTCTACCCGGAACTGTCCCTGGAAGCCCAGGTGATGGCAGTGGCAAGGAACGCTTTCTTTCAGCTCTGGCTGATCCATCAGCTGCGTCCTTACCTGGAGGAGAACTGCCTGGCAACAGTGACACACACACTGGTTACTTCCTGCTTGAATTACTGTAACGCGCTCTACATGGGGCTGCCCTTGAAGACAGCCCGGATACTTCAGATGGTGCAAAATAGAGCTGCCAGGATGCTGTCAGGGACTGGGAGTTATTCTCGCATAACTCCAGTCCTCTATCAGCTCCATTGGCTTCCCATCGAAGTCCAGGCTCAAATCAAGGTGCTGGTTATTACCTATAAAGTCCTAAATAGCTTGCGTCCAGGCTACCTAAAGGAACTCCTTTTTCCCTGTATGCCCTCCCGCCCCCTAAGATTGGCAGCAGAGGCCCTCCTCCGGGAACCCTCTTTGAAAGAGGTCAGGAGACAGAATACTCAGAGGAGAGCCTTCTCTGTGGTGGCACCCCGACTATGGAATGCGCTCCCCAGAGATGTCCACCTGGCATCATCATTATATGCTTTTCAGCACCAGGTCAAGACCGTTTTATTTGACCAATATTTTAACATATAGTGATTTTAATTATGTTAGATTTATTTAAGTTTTTTTAATGGATTAGTTTTATGCTCAGTGTGGAACAGTTAACTTATTTTATTTAGGATTGAAATATTGTTGTAAGCCGTCCAGAGACAACAGTAATGGATGGCCTACAAATTTTCTAAATAAATAAATAAAGGCAGGATGTGTTCAAGAATACTGAGTGCATGGCAAAGGAGAATAAAATAGTCCCTGCCAGATATAGGTTTGTTGTTGCTAGTCGCGAAGTCATGTCCAACCCATCGTGACCTCATGGACAACATTCCTCCAGACCTTCCTGTCTTCCACCATCCCCCGGAGTCCACTTAAGCTCACACCAACTGCTTCAGTGATGCCATCTAGCCACCTCATCCTCTGCCGTCCCCTTCTTCTTTTGCCATCGATTGTTCCCAGCATTAGGCTCTTCTCCAGGGAGTCCTTCCTTCTCATTAGGTGGCCAAAGTGTTTGAGTGTCATCTTCACTATCTGGCCTTCTGAAGAGCAGTCAGGGTTGCTCTCCTCTAGGACCGACCGGTTTGATCGCCTTGTGGTCCAAGGGACTCGCAGGAGTCTCCTCCAGCACCACAATTCAAAGGCCTCAATCCTTTTGCGCTCAGCCTTCCTTATGGTCCAGCTTTCACAGCCATACATTGCAACTGGGAAAACCGTAGTCTTAACTATACGCACTTTTGTTGGCAGGGTGATGTCTCTGCTTTTTAGTATGCTGCCTAGATTAGCCATAGCTTTCCTTCCTAGAAGCAAGCATCTTTTAATTTCTTGGCTGCGGTCCCCATCTGCAGTGATTTTGGAGCCCAGGAAAATAAAATCTGTCACTACCTCGATTTCTTCCCCATCTATTTTCCAGGAAGTGAGAGAATCGGATGCCATGAGATTAGTTTTCTTAATGTTGAGTTTCAAGCCAACTTTTGTACTGTCCTCCTTCACCCGCATCAAGAGGCTCCTTAGTTCCTCTTCACTTTCTGCCATTAGAGTGGTATCATCTGCATATCTGAGGTTGCTGATATTTCTTCTGGCAATCTTAATTCCAATTTGTTCAAACTGGAGAAGGAAATGGAAACCCACTCCAGTACCCTTGCCATGAAAACCCCATGAACAGTACCAGATATGGGTTGAGAGATGTTAAATTGCCAATGACTAGAACATTTAATTTCATTTTATCACTGCAGTGGTCTTCAAAGTCTTTGGATTTCTTTGAATGCTCGTGCATGTGGTAGGGATGCTGGAAAAATCTGAAATTTGAATCTGAAGTCAGATTCAATGATTTCAGATTTCTATGAATTCAGCAGATGGATTATGCTCTGGACCAGAAAATTTCAAAGTCACACAGAAGTTTATATCTGTCTGTTTGTCTGGAATTATATGAAAATTCAGTCATATAAAATGTATTTTACTGGAAAATGTGCTAATATATACATAGATACACATGACAACACATATCTGATTTCTCTTCAGCTCCACTTTTCCGTGCTCACTGTTGTATGTTGATCTAAGAAAAATATGCAAATTATTATCTGCCAATGAAAGTAATGGAAATTGTCATTGACTTTTTTCTTTGTTTGTGTGTGTGGACTTTTCTAAATGGGGGAAGGAAAAAAACCCCTGTTTCTGTCAATGCGTGGATGAAACAGTGAAAGATGGGCAACAATCCATGAAATACACAGAAGAGATAAAGCAAAACCAGTCCATCCCAATCATGTATGGAGAATTTCCTTTGTTTTTCATTTTTAAGGATGTGGCTTAGAAGGTGGGCATCTTTAGGAGCCACTGACAGGAGAGCTGCAATGCCCAATATGACCTGCCTGTCGAGGCTCAGAGATTTAAACTTTACCTGTAGAATTTTTCACATGATCATCTCCAGTACACGTGGAGTGCTTTCATGAATGCGTCACCCTCTGTCACAGTCAGTCTTTTCTTGGCCGTTTGTTCTTGAGATACAGTTATTCACAGTTGCAAAAATGCCATCCTGAATGGGCAAGAATACATGTGGGGTCCCATAAGCATTAAATGATTTTGTTAGTTCAGTTGCGGAACATCCATCACTCAAACTATACTGTGCCTTCGGCTTCTAGTGTTTTCCGAGACCAGCCCACATGGATCAATCTAGCTGGCAAACTGTTCTGCATAGCATTAACAAAAGGAAATTAGAAGCACAAGGAATGGTGAGAATCCATCATTAATCACAGTTGATCTCCCATCTCCTTGCCCCACCTGAAATTACACCTATGAAGCTGATAGCTTCACAGACCACAAAGGGGAGTATACTCAGTTACTGCTTTATTTGTGCCATGATTGCATATAATTGAAGTGGACACCTGAGCAGGTGTTAGGCCGGCCACTGTTCAACCAATAAGAAAGAGGACACGCTCCACAGAAAAAAATGAGGACAAATATTTGCATACATCCACACGTGCTGATATATAGGTTGGTGCAAATTTTAAAATATTTACTATATTTTAATAGAAAAGCAGCATGATGCTGCTGATGGCCCTCTGCAGGCTGGCTGTGCTCTCTGCATATAGTTTCTCATCTTTTTAATGGACTGGGCAGACCTTCAAATAAGGCTAATGGGGTGGGACAAAAATCAAATCAATCAATCAGTCTTTCGAAACAGAGGGCAGTCCTCTGGCAGGTCTTCCAATGGAGAACTCTCCTGTATAAAACAGGACACATGGCCTGCTCTCCGTGGGTGGCACTAGATCAGTTGCAGCCCCTGGATAAAAAATCTTGAGCTTCTGGTCTGACTTCAGGGGGGTCGTGTAGCATCTAACCCTCCAAACCAGTCTTCACCAAGCCCTTCCAAATGTGTTTGACTGCAATTTGAACCTGGCTGGGGAGGGGGCGATGTCCTTATAGGCCCCTTCCAACTGGATCATTCTAGGATTTATCTATTTCCCACCCATTGGAAGCTTCGTGTTATGGGGAGAGATGAAAGAGAATATTTTCTGCTGTGGTGCCCCAGATCTGGAATGACCTCTCCACAAAGTTCTGACTAGCCCCGATTTTGGCCTCACTTTGACACCAGGTTGGGTTTTGTGTCTCATTGCTCAAACAGTTCCTCTTGGATTGGTTATATATTGAACTTGCAAAAAACTGTACACTGCTCTGAGATCAACTGATAAATAGATGAATTCCAAGTCTGGACTCCATTCTAAGTTTATTTATATATTAATTAATTTTACATTACCTTTTTTTTACCCTAGCTGTTGCTCAAGGCTGCTTACAACACTAAAATAGTTTAAACAGCTAAAAGAAAGCAGTTAAATGGTTTAAACAGTTAAAATAAAATACTGAAATTGTTTAAGCAGACTATTACTAAATAGTCTTAATTAAAATGTAACATAAAATAGATTCATTAAAACACAATTAAAAACACAAGCACCCAATTGATTAAAAAAACCCTGCCATCAACAGATCAGTTTAAAAAGGCCATGGAATAAAGTCAACTTCCGTAACAAGATCTCTAGGGGTGATGGTGTCCTGATTGCACCCCCTGCTGGGTGGGATGGGTGGGGGGTAGTCAGAGTCTCAGCTCAGAGGCCCAGTGAATGCCAATGGTCAGACCCCCCCCCCCCCACTTCCTCCAATCATCTTGGGAAGAACCATTCCAGCTGCCTCTCTGCGATGGCCATTGGAAAAGGACAAGGAGACAGGAGGGGAAAAGGCAGGGGCTAGTGACTTCTGCCATATTAAGATGGCTCCCAGCCTTCTCCCCATCTCCCCATCTGTGTTCCTTCATCTAGGTGCCAGATCAGCTGCCTAGGTGAAATGCAGGGCATGAAGTGTGGTAGCAAAGGTCTCTACCATGGGGCCTTGCTCCATGAATTGGAGGTACATAAAGGATGGGCCTTTAGATGCATCAAGAGCAGGGGGCATTGGGTTACACCCTGATTTTTTATCTGTTTTAAATTTGGTTTTAAATGTTGCATCATATGCTTTTTATTATGCTTTAATATGGTACATTTTATATTGCAGTTTTAATGGGCTGTTGTAAACTGCTCAGAGAGCTTCCGCTATTAGGTGGTATACAAAGAAAGAAGGAAAGAAAGAAAGAATTTTACTACTAATTCTTACGACAGTAACAGAGTTATTCTGCTAGTGCCAATGACACTACGCTAGCAATAATTAGGCTCCAAACTGAGGGCAGGATGGAATTCTGCTAGAACTCCAGTAGCACAAGTGGTTGTGCATTACTCCCCCATAAGCCATTGCACAACCGTTGCATAATGGCTAGCAGAAGGGGCAGGTTTTCAGTGGGAAGGTTCAGTGCAGCTTCACATGAGTGTGAAGAAGGACATCTTTGGATATTGCTCTAACTCCATTCCTAAGATGTGCTTGTGGAACACCTATAAAACATCCAAAGCAGGAAGATCAGCATGAAGGCTGATCCAGGGCGACTTATTTTATATTGTTATTTTTTGCATTTTAACTTAATGTTTGTATTTTACAAACATCTTAATTTAATGTTATAATTTAATGTTTGTATTTTTTTTAACTTAATGTTGTAAGCCGTCCCGAGGCTTTGGCAAATGGGGCGGCATAAAAATGTTTTAACAAATAAATAAAATAAATAAATAAGGCCAGCTTGGATAAGGCCATGTTTGCCAGATGGGGAAAGGAAACAGAGAGGGCGCACGTCTAACTTCTTTCAGCAGGAAGTTCCAGCACCTGGGAGTGGAGCAGCCACTAAGAAGGCTGTTCATTGTGCTTTCGATGCTGGGCCTTGTGTCTAAAGCTTGTTGTTTTGTACAGCAGCCCCCTGTGTGCTTGAGAAGGCTGTCCAGTTCACTGTGGAGGGATGGCTGCCTAGTGCATGGGAGGGAATGCAGGAGGCTGCCTTACCCCAAAGTCAAAGAGCTGCTCGCTCTCACTCTCATTCTCTCTGGCAGCTCTGGCGGGCAGCAGTTCTCCAGGACGTCATTCTCAGCTTGACCCTGGAGTTCCAGCGTGAGACCTTTCACAGATGCTCTTCCCCATGAGAGAGCTCCCCACCCAGCAAAGAAAAAGGGTACCCCTGGCTCAGGTGTTCTGTTTAGCGATGCATTGAAATAGGTGCCATTCTTTGGGGAAAACCTTCACCTGCAAAAAGGGGGTGCTCCCCTCTTTGGCAATGTCTGGGAGGCTCACGGATAGGCAAAAATGTGGAGGCATGTAACACACCTCTGTATTGCTCACAGAGATAGCAACAAACACAAAACCAGGAAAAGGAGAGACAAGTGGCTTCAGTTCTCAGTTTTTGCCAAACCCTTCTGGAAGCTTCCTGTTCTTTTCCAAGGCTGAAGCAAGAAAGGGTGATGCAGATGTTTGCTTCCCAAAAAGTTTCTTGCAAAGAGAAGAATGCAGGAGATCTGCGGGTATGTTAATGGAGCACAAGATTTCTTCGCCCAACTGGGGCTGCACATCTGCCTGGTAGAAGTCTGAAGGGACAATCTGAGTAGACTGACATTTGTTGAGAACTGGGAGCTCTTGCAAAGGGGACAATTTTGTCTGGAAATCCAAATCAGTCATTTCCTCACTTCTAACTGGAACAGGAAGAAGGGCCTTGAGAAGCTATTCTCTCAGCTGCTCAGGCTGCTGAACTAAATAGCAATTAGGATATAGTAATACTCAGAGGTTAAGGTGGTTAGATGGAGTCACTGGGGCAGTGGGTGTGGGCTTGGGTGGACTCTGGAGGATGGTAGAGTACAGGAGAGCCTGGAGAAATGTTGTCCCTGGGGTCATGATGGGTCGGACACGACTTTGTGACTAAACAACAACATTGTACAAATTTGCGGGGTTTTTGTAAACAACTGTCCTTGCCTTGGAGTTCTGACCCTAGGGATGTGGGGGTTACGGGTCCACCAGTCTGACTTCTTGGTGAGGACACTGAGCACAGGCGCAGGGCTGGATGGGGATCAAGCCCCATGGGAGTGCTGAACAGGGGTGCCCCCCTTCTGCACACGTGACTTGCAGCCTCTATTTCCTCTGCGTGTGCTGCGGCAGAAGATTGCTGGTTGCACAAGCATCTGAGCAGTTCCTCTGGCTCGGCTCACTTCCTAAGACAGGGCCAAGGACAAGTGGCAGTCCTTGAACTGAAGAGCGACAGATCCCAGGAAAGGTCTTTGCAACCCCACTCAGCCCGCGAGATGAGAACACTGGATTGTACTGGCGTTGGAGTGTGCACTGGCAGAGCTATTTCAGAAAAATGTTTTTCAAAAATATAAGCAAGAGTCAGGTTACAAAGAGGTATTTTGGTTTACTTCACTCCTTATAGCACTTTTTTGCTTTGGGTAAGACACAAAAGTGCCTAATCACTAAAACTGTGATTAGGCTTGATGGCTATTGATGAATCTGGCTTGATGAATCCAGTCATCAAATGTAACTTCCACCCCAGAGGAAGATTAAACATGGCTTCTATAATGAAAAATTCCCTTTCATGGTTCACTGCCTTGTCATAGCAAGGGGGATTGTGTAGCGCAATGAAACTATGAGCTACGCCATACAGGGCCACCCAAGTCAGGTGGACAGGTCATAGCAGAGAGCTCTGACAAAAGCTGATCCACTGGAGAAGGAAATGGCAACCCACTCCAGTATCCTTGCCATGAAAACCCCATGGACAGTACCGAAAGGCAAAATGATATGACACCTGAAGATGAGCCCCTCAGGTCGGAAGGTGTCCAGTATGCTACTGGGGAAGAGCAGAGGGCTAGTACTAGTAGCACCAGAAGAATGAAGCGACTGCGTTAAAGCCAAAAGGACACTCAGTTGCAAATGTATCTGGTGGTGAAAGGAAAGTCTGATGCTGTAAAGATCTATACTCCATAGGAACCTGGAATGTAAGATCCATGAATCAAGGCAAGCTGGACATGAGATGACAGGACTGAACATTGACATCTTAGGAATCAGCAAACTAAAATGGACAGGAATGGGTGAATTTAATTCAGATGACCATCAGGTAGACTACTGCGGGCAAGAATCCCTCAGAAGAAATGGAGTGGCCTTCATAGTCAATAAAAGAGTAGGAAAAGCAGTACTGGGATACAGTCTCCAAAATGACAGAATGATCTCAGTTTGAATCCAAGGCAAACCATTCAACATCACAGTAGTCCAAGTCTATGCCCCAACCACTGGTGCTGAAGAGGCTGAAGTTGACCGGTTCTACGAAGGCCTACAATACCTTCTAGAATTAACACCAGAAAATGATGTCCTTATCATCATAGGGATTGGAATTCTAAAGTAGGAAGCCAAAAGATAACTGGAATAACAGGCAAGTTTGGCCTTGGAGTACAAAATGAAGCAGGGCACAGGCTGGTAGAATTTTGTCAAGAGAATACGATGGTCATAGCAAACACTCTTTTCCAACAACCCAAGAGACGACTCTGCACATGGACATCACCAGACGGTCAACACAGAAATCAGATTGACTATGTGCTCTGTAGCCAAAGATGGAGAAGCTCTATGCAGTCAGTAAAAACTAGACCAGGAGCTGACTGTGGCTCAGATCATGAGCTTCTGGTTGCAAAATTTAGGCTTAAATTGAAGAAAGTAGGGAAAAGCACTAGGCCACTCAGATATGACCTAAATCATATTCCTGATGAATATACAGTACAGGTAACAAATAGATTTAAGGAATTAGATCTGATAGACAGAGTGCCTGAAGAACTATGGGCGGAAGTTTGCAACATTGTACAAGAGGCAGCAATCAAAACTATCCCAAAGAAAAAGAAATGCAAGAAAGCAAAATGGCTGTCTGAGGAAGCTTTACAAATAGCTGAGGAAAGAAGGAAAGCAAAAGGCAAGGGAGAAAGAGTAAGATATACCCAACTGAATGCAGAATTCCAGAGAATAGCAAGAAGAGATAAAAATGCCTTCTTAAATGAACAGTGCAAAAAAATAGAAGAAAACAATAGAATAGGGAGGACCAGAGATCTCTTCAAGAAAATTGGAGATATGAAGGGAACATTTCATGCAAAGAGGGGAATGCTAAAGGACCAAAATGGCAGGGACCTAACAGAGGCAGAAGAGATTAAGAAGAGGTGGCAAGATTACACAGAAGAACTATACAAATAGAGCTTAACATCCCTGATAACCACGATGGGGTGGTCACTGAGCTCGAACCAGACATCCTGGAATGTGAAGTCAAATGAGCCGTAGGAAGGCTGAGCAACAACAAAGCTAGTGGAAGTGACGGTATTCCAACTGAGCTATTCAAAATCCTAAAAGACAATGCAGTAAAAGTGCTACTCTCAATATGCCAGCAAATTTGGAAAACTCAACAGTGGCCACAGGATTGGAAAAGGTCAGTTTACATTCCAATTCCAAAGAAGGGCAATGCCAAAGAATGCTCAAACTTCTGCACCATTCCGCTCATTTCACATGCTAGCAAAGTGATGCTCAAAATCCTACAAGCTGGTCTCCAGCAGTATGTGGACCGAGAACTACCAGAAGTACAGGCAGGATTTCGAAGAGGGAGAGGAACTAGAGATCAAATTACCAACATACGCTGGACCATGGAGAAAGCTAGGGAGTTCCAGAAAAACATCTACTTCTGCTTCACTGAATATGCTAAAGCCTTTGATTGTGTGGATCACAACAAATTGTGGCAAGTTCTTAAAGAGATGGGAGTACCAGACCATCTTATTCATCTCTTGAGAAACCTGTATGCAGGTCAAGAAGCAACAGTGAGAACTTGACAGAGAACCACTGATTGGTTCAAAATTGAGAAAGGAGTTCGGCAAGGCTGTATACTGTCGCCCTGCCTATTTCACTTATATGCAGACCATATCATGAGAAAGGTGGGGCTAGATGAATCACCAGTTGGAATTAAGATTGCCAGGAGAAATATCGACAGTCTCAGATATGCAGATGATACCACTCTCATGGCAGAAAGTGAAGAGGAACTGAAGAGCCTCTTGATGCGGGTGAAGGAGGACAGTGCAAAAGTTGGCTTGAAACTCAACATTAAGAAACTAAGATCATGGCATCCGGTCCTATCACTTCCTGGCAAATAGATGGGGAAGAAATGGAGGTAGTGACAGATTTTATTTTCCTGGACTCCAAGATCAACACAGATGGGGACTGCAGCCCAGAAATTAAAAGACACTTGCTCCTTGGGAGGAAAGCTCTGGCAAATCTAGACTGCATACTAAAAAGCAGAGACATCACCCTGCCAACAAAAGTGCGAATAGTCAGGGCTATGGTTTTCCCAGTTGCAATGTATGACTGTGAAAGCTGGACCATAAGGGAGGCTGAGTGCTGAAGAATTGAGGCCTTTGAATTGTGGTGCTGGAGGAGACTCCTGCGAGTCCCTTGGACCGCAAGGTGATCAAAACGGTCAGTCCTAGAGGAGAGCAACCCTGACTGCTCTTTAGAAGGCCAGATACTGAAGATGAAACTCAAATACTTTGGCCACCTAATGAGAAGGAAGGACTCCCTGGAGAAGAGCCTAATACTGGGAACGATAGATGGCAAAAGAAGAAGGGGACAGCAGAGAATGAGGTGGCTAGATGGAGTCACTGAAGCAGTCGGCGTGAGCTTGGGTGGACTCCGGGGGAAGGTGGAGGACAGGAAGGCCTGGAGGAATGTTGTCCATGGGGTCGTAATTGGTCGGACACGACTTCATGACTAACAACAACAACAACAACAATATAAAGTTATGGTACAATCCCATTGGCTGGCTGGATCACACTGTGAATGGTAGGCTGTTTCTTTCTCTCAATATGCATAAAATTGCTTCCTTAGAAATTATTATTATTATTATTATTATTATTATTATTATTATTATTATTAAACCAGACAATATTATGCATATTCTGATCTTTCTATGGCACTACAATGCTCCTGAAACAACCAGAAAACTACCTTCCCACAATGCAATATCCTTGATGTAGTAACAGAGAGCTGCTCCTTCTTTCCTCTGGCAATGACAATACTGGTAGGCATGTCACGAACAGAGCCAGCTGGAGCCGGGGATCAGACTAGATGGCCCAGGAGGCCCCTTCTGACTTGTTCTGTTTCCTCTGTTTATTCGTCCTCAGCAAAAATGCTGCGGAGCAGAATCTGGTTGCAGGGCACTGTGACGTCATTCTGCATTTACTGCTGGAGCCCTGCTTGGTTGGGACCATGCAGGAAAGGGATAGAAGCAGTGCCAGAGAATGGGTAGAAAGAAGGGACCAAGTTACTGTAAATGTCCACAGAAAAGTCCCACCACAAATCTGTGGGGGCAACTTGTACTGCTAAGAACCCCCCCCCCCGGTTTTGGCACAGCCCACTGGGGCTTCCACGGAGCTTGACTCAGAGCCCATATGTGTAACGTGTACAAAAAATCTATTATAATTTGGTTAGCAGCATTCAGAATGTCAATAAACAAGTGTGGGCTCAGCAGCACGTTTTGAATGGTATGGGGAAATAATTTAGCCTAAACAAAATAATCAAAGGAGCAGAATAGCTGGCTTATTCTTTACCCCTCCTCTGTTATTATGTGTTGTGATTCAATAAAATGCATGGATTTTCTTTCCCAGGATGTTGAAAGCACTGAACCTTTTACTCATATTCACTACAAAAAAATGGATGATTGATGATGAGGCCAATTGATTTGCATTCTACTGAATATCCTGAACCTACAAAGAGTTTTAAGTAAAATACAAATAAAAATGAAAGCCTCCATGCTGGATGCCATAGTTTTCCAATTCTCCCTAGAGAACATGTGTGCATTTGTAGGAATGACACATGGTAGTTGTTTGGTTGGGGAGAGGAGTGTCTTCTAAGTTTGACCAGTAGATCATAATTGTTGGTTGTTTCCCTTGCAAGGTTGTACAGAAGAAGACTGTGGCATTGGATGGCTGTTCTTTTCCACTAGGTTTTTGCTCCCATGTTGTTGGCTGGTAGACCAGTCTGTGAGATCTTTTGGTATAGTCTACAAACCCAACCAGTGCATACAGGGTTACCTGAAGGAGCGCTTGCATCCATATATGCCCAGCCGCCCCTTGAGAACGGCGGGGGAGGCCCTTCTCCGGGAACCCTCCATGAAAGAAATTAGGAGGGTGGGTACTCGGAGGAGGGCTTTCTCTGCGGTGGCGCCTAAGTTATGGAACGCGCTCCCCAGAGAGGTCCGCCTGGCGCCGTCGTTATTTGTTTTTCGGCGCCAGGCGAAGACCTTTTTATTCAAGCAGCATTTTAACTGTTAACATCATTGGTTTTATCTGGCCAGGGCGGCTTATTTTATACTGTATTGTGGTATTTTAATTTAATATTTATATTTTTAATTTATATTATAATTATTGTGAGCCGCCCCAAGGCTTCGGCGAATGGGGCGGCATAAAAATGTTTTAATAAATAAATAAATAAATAAATAAATACGGCTCATGGTGGGATCTGAAGAGGGAGTCTGCTTGCATTCATGCAGATGTAGTCCATCCAGACATTTGCTCATTATTTTTCATTATGGGGGTTGATCCCAGATTTAATCAAACTTGGAGAAGATTTGGCAAAATTCATGGGCTTGCAGTTAGCCACGATGTCCTTAAATCTCATTTCAGCGAGTACAACAATATTTTGATCCATTGCATGATTTTGGTTGCCCACTTTGGGATACCTGTAAAGATAGATACTCCTGAGTTTCAGATATAATAGCCATCTAATCTGTTCTGAAATACTTCAGGCAAGCCACTACGAAACCAGGTAGGTTATCAGTCTTCATCTGCACATAGGAGCATGCATCTCGCACTGTTGCAAGATGACAAAGGTTGGCAGCATGATTGCTTTAAAAGTGTGTGGGAGCTCATCCTCTCATTCCTCTGTAAACATTCTCAGCTTGGCCTTTGTGTTTATTTCACTGCACAGTCCTGGGTTTGAGTCTCCTGGTGCAGGTAATAGGACCTAGAAATGTGCGTATATCTTCTCAATGACTTTGTAAATGGTGGAATTAAAGGGTTCGATGTGCTAAAGGGCTCCTGATTCATGTATGGGTTTTGTCACTTCAGTTGTCAGTACTTTACCAGATAAGATGTTAAATAATACAGTGGCTTTTAGTGCACTCTAAACACAGTGTGTTGAAGCTTCTCTTCTTTTGTTCAATAAGAGAGATTGAAAATGCAAGTACATACTCCTTTCACGATGTCATTAAAGCAGCTCTCCGACGTTCAAATCATTTACTGCTGTAATATTATTTATTAATCCTGGGATGAATGCAGAAATGGTAAAGGATAACAAGGAGAGAGGATTCAACTCCAAAGAGGTACATCAACATTTCTCAATCTGATTCCCCTCCAGATGTTTTAGATTACAACTCTCACCATTCCTGACTGGGGCTTATGGGAGTTGCAGTACAAAACATCTGGAGGGCACCAGGTTGGGAGAATGCACATCACTCAAGGCTCAAGGAAGGAAGGAAGGAAGGAAGGAAGGAAGGAAGGAAGGAAGGAAGGGATAAAAATGTAAGAAATAATTCCATAAACTCTTTTGATGGTGCAAACTGAAGCATGTTTACTTAGAAGAAGGTCCTCTAAGTGTATTGGGACTTGTGCTCTGATCAACGTGTTTGAGGCTGGAGCCTGAATTCATCAGTGGAAGAGGTTTAGGTTGCAAGTCTTACCTGTAAGTAAGCTCTACTGAACTTGATGCAACCTCCTTGTGAGTAATTATGCATGGAACTGTGTGGAAAGGCTGTGATCCTATGGACAGTTAACTGGAAACAAGGTCTTTGAATATGGAGGGACTTAGTTCTGAGTAAATGTGCAGGATCATGCTGGTAAATTCTCACATGGAAATCAATAGGAGTTTAGAACCCTGGATTCTGCTCTGCAACCCCAGCATATTGCATGAACGGTTGACACCGCATTCCAGTCGTGTATGCCCTACTGCTTCTGAGCTGAGATCCATTATATTTTTAAACTAATTTGCTTCCTTCCTCTATATCTGCTATCTGGATGGATTACAGCTGAGTTTATCTCTGATTCTTCAGGATAAAGGCTGAGAGGATTTAGCAAATGAGGTCTCATTTTAATGTTCTGAGTCAAACACGAATGAACTTGGAAGGTGTTAGTTGTGGCATGATTATGGAAAAGAAGTTGGGTTCAGACTGTGTAACCTTCAGCAAAACACTTTAACCCTGTAATTACTCTCCTTCCTGTTCCCAGATCCATTCCTTGTTCTGTAAAAATCCTGTTAAATGGCATTTTAATTTCTTCCACCGGAACCTGCCAGGTATGCTTGGCAGTGCGGGAGTTCTGTTGCTCCCTGATGCATCTTACGCATTTGCAAATGAAATGATGAATTAACTTCTGAATTTATGTTTTCCACTTGATTCGTAATTTGGATTGGCTCACCCTGGCAGCTGATTTCCATGGATGTTCCCTGGATTGTGTGACTGAATAATTCATTTCTGCAGCAGAGTGGCTAACTTCCACTTGGGTGACTCTGGGATGCTGCTCATTGGTAACAGCTAAAATATATATTCTGATCAGAGATGCAATGAGCCAGTGTCATATGGAGTGTTAATTATATTGTCACTTGTGCAAAGCTTGGCTGAACAAAGCACCAGGCTTATGAGCTGGGGATGAAATGGATATTTCCCTTTTTAGCCTCTTCAAAAAAAGTCACTGGAGGTCTACTGCAAATTTGAGGCTTTACTTGCTGATGATTAGTGATCACTCACAAAATTTCTGAGGCTACCCGAATGACAGCTGCTCTTGTTTGGTCGTGTCTAAGCAGGAAGAGTTAAAGTATAATTTTGGCTTTTCTTGATTATTGTTTCATTCCGGTGCTCACAGAACAAACACTCAACAAGCAGCCTCAGTTTCAGCTTTACTTGTTTAATAGGGAAGTAAATCAGTTCACGTTTAATGGACTGATTTTAATCAGTCACTCGGTGTATTTTATCCATAAATCTCTCAAGGCTGTGTATGCATGTGTGAAAATGAGAAGGTGCTTCTCTTGGCGTTTAGATTTCTCTAATAAGGATTTTCTGGCTGCCTTCTAAAACTCTTTCTCAAGCTCAGTTGTCCCAGCTGTAAAAGGGAACTAACCAGGTAAGGATGTGCAAGGGGTGTTTGATTTTTCCCTTCATTTTAATCATTTCATAAGCTTAGTCTTCCATCCACCTGAACTGCATTTGTTTCACTTTTCATTCATTATTAATTCATTTATTTTTGTGTGTGTTTTGATTCCTGTGGGAGACTCAGCCAGTCCTTGGCTCTGGTGTGTGTCTTTAATGCAAGTGTGTGCTTGTGCACGGGTGTGTGAGTGTGCAGAGGCTTTTAATCATCCTCCAGGGCATCAGACTCAACAAATTTCAGAATGAGAGGTTGGCCTCGCTTAACCTTGGTCCTCTAATGCTGGGACCAGGAACATGTGACCCTTCAGATTTTAGTTTGCAATTCCCATCAATCGTATTCAGCATAGCCTATAGTGAAGAACAACGGGAGTTGTGGTTCAACATCGGCACTGCCACACAGTCCTGCCTCTGTTCTAATGCATCCCCCAAAATTCAGTCCAAAGCCTGAGTATTTGCTTGTAACTTTTCACCCAAAAGCCACATCTTATAGACCCATTTCATATCAGTTTTTCTGCTGGCTTCCCTGCACCTTATCCTGTGAAGTTTCTGTGAATCTACAGGCAGTCCCAGAGGCAAGAAATACCTCTGAGGCAAAGCAGGCAGAAATGACTCCAAGCTCCCTCGCCCTGCTGCGACCAGTTTCACTTTTGCTTACCTCTGATTTTGTTTAAAAATGAACAGGGCTGATTTCTTTTGTGTGCCATTCACTTTAAAATAGGGGAAGGCATAGCTTCTGCCTAGCCCATGTATGAATTCTGTTCTCCTCAGTTTTCTATTAGTATCTTTGATATTCTATGTGGTTATCCTGTATAACTCCCAGAAGGACATTACTGAGAATTCTGCATCTCTTGAGTCGGTGGTAGGCAATTTATGGCCCTCGGAAGGTTGTGCCTGCAGCTCCCCTGCTCTCTGACTAGCATAACACATGGCGAGGGATCATGGGAATTGCAGGTGGAACATCTGGGGGGCCACACTTTGCCTGGCTCTTTCCTGGATGAACCGAGAGCTTTTCCTGTGTGTGTGATTCCTCAGAGACTCACTGTGAGCAGCCAGATTTAGCTCTGCCCCAGATACACGAACAAAGCCACATCTCTGTTCTGGTCCTCCGCGCAGTTTCATGTCCATGTCGTCCTGTGTGAGTGGTCCTCCCCCAAACCCCAGCCTGCCCCATTTCATGGGGATGAGGATGACCTTCCCCATGAACGCCCCTCTTCATCAGAATTGCTCTCCTCCAAGCTGGCAGGTCAGCTGCTTTCTGCAGCTGCTTTCTGTAGTTTCCATGGGGAGGAGATGGGGAGGGCTGAACATCTGGGCCAGCTTTCTTCTCATCATAACTGCATTCAGGAGAATGACCTCAAAACTGTAGAGCATGTGCTGGAAACATCTAGGCTCGATGTTTGCATTGACATAGGACTACCCTTGTCCCTACTCTGGGAACTGCATCTAGTACAAAATAACGGCACCAGGTTCGTCTCTGGGTCATCATGGAGAGACCATATATCACTGATACTGAAGCTTCTGCACTGGCTGCAAATCCATTTCTGGATACAGTACCAGTTGTTGGTAATTACAAAGCACCTTTAAAGCACTTTCTGGCTTGGGTCCTTCAGGAGCACCTTTACCCATACATTCCACCTTACCCGCTAAGGTCCTCTGGGGATCATCTTCTGAAGGCTCCTTCAACAAGATGTCTCCTACCTGGAGGACTTTCCCAGTGGTCACCCCTGAACAGCTGGGACAGATGTGTTGGATATCCCAGATGTGTTGCTACCTTCTCAAAGATGCATCTCTTCCAACAGGCCTTCCCAATGTAGTTCCCAGATAAGTCTTATATAATGTGTTCGTTTTTAGTCTAAATCTGAATTGTTGTTTTGATCTCTTGTAAAGCACCCAGAACCAATGGCATGTGTGGTGTGGAAAAAGCAGATAAGGAGACATGAGACATTTCTCCATACATGGAATGCTAAGACAACCTGAGCAGATAAAGTCAAGAGTGAAGCATAAGCGACCTTTAGAGGCTAAAGTGACCTTTTATGGACCAGCCCTCCTTTCTTCTTATGTTCCTTCATTATTATTATTATTATTATTAGAATATGTCTATGCCGCCCCTTGCCGAAGCCTCGGGGTGGCTTACAACACAATAGAATACAATACAATACAAAAATAACAATATAAAATTAAAATTAATAATATAAAATAAATAAAAATATAAACGATAATATATATAAAAAATATAAAAGAAGTTAGAAAAGTTATAAAAGAAAAGAAAATAAGTCGCCCTAGCCAGATAAATAAGTAAATATTGTTAACAATTAAAATGACGTTTAAATAAAAAGGTCTTCACCTGGCACCGAAAAACAAATAACGACGGCGCCAAGCGGACCTCTCTGGGGAGCACATTCCATAGGTTGGGCGCCACCACAGAGAAAGCCCTCCTCCGAGTACCTACCCTCCTAATTTCTTTCACAGAGGGTTCCCGGAGAAGGGCCTCTCCCGCAGATCTCAAGGGGCGGTCGGGCATATATGGATGTAAGCGCTCCTTCAGGTAACCAGGTCCCAAGCCATTTAGGGCTTTATAGGAGTGACACAGGGCTGTGGTGTCCCAATTTTCAACCACCTCTGGATTCCTGGCTCTTTTGCAGACTTTGGAGCTGTCTCTGCATCTCATGTCAACTTGACCTAGAAAGGAAAGAAATGGGCAAGTCAGCCCAGGTCATCGAGAGAGCTGTAACTCTCCCTGAGATCTCCCACTGCCTTAAGGCTGTCCTAGATAGACATTCCATTTTCTGGAGCCAGTGCATCAGGCTGTATTTTTCCTCCTCTTGTTTGGACAAGATAGACGATTGCAAAGGCATTACTTTAGTGCTGCAAAGTTCATAATGGCCATGAAGCCAATATTTATATGAGGAGGAGGGGAGGACTGTGACTACTCTTAATAAAGAAAACTTGAAACAAGACACCTTTGCTTCTGCAGGCCCAGCTCTTGCCATGCAGGAGAAGGTAACTGCCAGAAGGCACGATTAATCTCTTTCCCCAACACCCACCTAGATGAACCCTGGGTTGCATCCAGCCATTGCAGCCAAAGGGGCTGGGTATTTCTGTGCTAAAGCCCAAGTGTACAATCCAGGCATAACTGAACTGTGTAGACCCACTGAAATGATGGAAATTCAGTTAGTTGGAATACCCTGGAAGGCTACTCAAGGAGTGGTGGACTTCAGGCATATGGGCCACAGGTGGACCCACTAGTGTCTGTCCTGGCTCTCTTGGGCTCCTGAGGTGGCCATCTCCACTGCTCTTAGCCTCATCTTCCTTGCTCTTGGTGATTTCCAGGTTTTTATGCAGTTCCCACTGCTCCACTTGAAAAAGGTCGAAAGCCCTTTGTTCAGACAGAAAGAGCTGTAAGCTAACGTGGGCTTGAGTTTTTTGCCTCACCCTTTTTCCTCTGGTCTCCCTGCCACTCCATTCCCCACCCTTGACTACAGCATATTCATCACTGGAATGTGGCCCCGGAGAGCAACTCTGGGATGGAATTAAGCCCTCTGACTGAAAGGGATCCTTGCCCCATGTCTCCTTCCAGATAGGGGTTTCCACTCTCCTAGTGTGCATCTACCACAGAGTCCCCTGGAAAAAGTGGCAACTGCAGGAGCCACTCTGGCCGTTCAGCCTCTGTGTGTGGACCAGTGAGGAAGATGCAGGTGACAGAGGCAGGGGGTGTTGCAACTGGAGACTGCATTTCAGACATGATGGGATGCATGCCAATAGCAAGAAGACTGAGCAGGCAGGAAGGAAACCATGGTAATATAGAAACCGTGATCATCTGCTTGATAGATCATGGTAAACAATAATGATAGCAAACATTTGTGGCCACTTGTTGTGTTGTGTGAACCCAGCCTGTGATCTTTGTGCCTTTCCATGAAGTCTACTGATCAGGTCTTTACAGCTGACACGCAATAGTACTTATGGTTTATTACGTTTAATATGGAACTGGATGAGACAGCCCTTCAAACAGAGGACTGTCCTCTGAGGAGGTAGATCCCCTGCCACCCTATTGATAGCCACAGAATATTGAGCATCTACTGGAAAAGAAACATGGAAAATTGTACTTCTGCTGGGAATGAATTGGCCAGTAACTCCCATCAGCCCAACTTGCATAACCAAAATTTCTGGACACCCCAAATTGCTCAACCCTGTGCTAGGTCCTAAGGATATTCAGTAACATGGTGTATGTGATTCAAATCGTAAAAGCTTTGTTTCAGACCTGAAGATGTTTAGCAATGCTTGTTGTTGTTGTTGTTGTTAGTCACAAAGTTGTGTCCGACCCATCGCAACCCCATGGACAACATTCCTCCAGGCCTTCCTGTCCTCCACCATCCCCTGGAGTCCACCTAAGCTCACGCTGACTGCTTCAGTGACTCCATCCAGCCACCGCATTCTCTGCCGTCCCCTCCATCTTTTGCCATCTATTGTTCAGTATCTGGCCTTCTAAAGAGCACTCAGGGTTGATCTCCTCTAGGACTGACCAGGTTGATCAGCTTGCGGTCCAAGGGACTCGCAGGAGTCTCTGCCAGCACCACAATTGAAAGGCCTCAATTCTTCAGCGCTCAGCCTTCCTTTTGTGTGAAGTTCCCTTCTTCAGACAGATTATAGACTTGTGGCAAGCCAGGACCGTTGCTTCTGGGCTAGCTGAGCCAGTGGCTGGGCTTCATGTAAAGCAGCTTTGCATGTTCTATCCTGTTGCAAACAATTCCCAGTTTTTCCCCTTTAGTACTTTGGGAAGATGTGTGCATTGTGTTGTTACTTATCTTATTTAACCCAACTTCTTGAGGCCATGCCAAGCTTGGCCTCATCATAATCTTTCTGACTTTCATTTCTGAAAGCGTAATCATCTGGATTTCACACAAAATGAAGTTGTTGCATTGATCACCTTAAGGCAATTTTAAATAATGAATGACTAGGTTCCTGTGATTCACAAAGTAATTATAATAAGCAAATGAAGTATAACCAGAAAATTAGCAGGAGAAACTCTGAGGCACTTAGAATATTGGTACACAGTGCCTGCACTTGCTTGCTTTAGAACTGCAGGTAAGAAATATCAACAGACTGCTGGAAAACAATTTGGAAAGACAACAAATGCTTGAGATATGGATGGTGTAGATGTGTGCATACTTTGAAATGTGTGTGTGTGATAGACAGAGAGAGCTTTTTGATATTTGAGCTTTTCCCTGAAGATGAGAGGTAAATCTCTATCCAGAGATTTCAGTGTGCTTCTGTGATCTTCCAAACTTAACCAACACAGAATGGTGGAAGAAAATAACAATTTCACTGCAAACATTGACAACATTATGCTATTGTATTTAGGGGGGGGGGAACCCTTAGATGGAGCCATTACATTAACAGACAGATGGAATATCAGCATGCTCATTCTCAGACTCTTGAAATATGACAAACTTAAAAAAAAAAATGACAAACCGCTGTTTGATGGTGGTTTGCGCTTATTGGCCATGCCTCCGGCCAACTCCTAGCAGTGAATTCTTCTATGGTGATTACATGGCGGGAGAGTTCCAGCATGCCTGATGAGAAACACAGAACAGAATTTTGATTCTTCAGTTCAGTGGGAGCTCCTGATGTGTCCACACAAACAAGGGTAGAAGCCTGCTGGATCAGACCAATGACGGGCCGCCTGTTCTCACACTGGCCACCCAAATGCTCCCGTGAGAAACCACAAGCAGGATGCAAGCGCAAGAGCACCCTCCTGCTCATGCCATATTGCTTCAGGGGAAAAGCCTGGGCACCAATATAGGAAAGGATAGTCTCCCGTAATTGTTATTTCACAACCAAGATCAATGGGACTGCCTCTGGTACTAAATGGAATGCATAGCCATCTTTGCTACTAGCTAGTGATAGCCTTCTCCTTCATGAATTTCTCTAAAGTTGTCTAAATGGATGCCCATCATGGATGCGTCTTATGGCAATGAATTCCACAGTATTCCATGCAAAGAAGCACTTCCTTTTATCTGTGATTAATCTTCTGGCATTCAGCTTTGTTAGATGATCCCAGATTCTAATATAGGTGAGAAATTGGGGAAACGCCTCCCTACCTGCTTTTTCCACACCATGCATAATTTTATACACCTCTTTCATCTCCCTCAACCCTTTACTTGTCTTCTTGTTAGGCTAATGAGGACCACGTATTGAAATCCTTCTTCATGGGGATTGGTGACATCCCTTAGTAATTCTGTTTGCCTTTTCCTGTTCCTGATTGGTCCTGTATATACAATATTCCATTCAGTGAAGTAGGATGTTCCCTTACACTGTCTGGGTTCAGACAATACAATAAACCATGATGGGTTTTTTAAACCACTGCTGGTCTCTCATGATGTCCTAACCCAATCATGGTATTTCACCATGGTAAGTTTAGTCATTAGAAACTATGAGGAAAAAAACTTAGATTTGTTCCACAGTTTCTCCATACCGCCATAGCTTGTGTTGTCTAAATCCAGCCTCATAGTTTCCATGCTTCTGGTATGCAGCTCCCACTTAGTCTTCTGGAAAGGGCAGCCATTCCAGGAGTCTCTTTAGCCTCTGCTATTCCTCTCTCCTTGGTAGCAGGCAGGTGGGCTGGTGATGCAAAGGGGATTTTCTTGTAATTCGCCTCTCTTGCACTCGTTGCACTTCTTTCGCATGCTCAGCCCTGGCCGAGGAAGCGAGCCAAGCTGAGATCAAGTCTGTGACCATCTGGGGACATTAGCAGATGCTTCTTTGTGCCACATCATTCCGCTAAGCATGCAAAGCCCAGAAATCACATGCGTGGAGCAGAACACCACTTGTGCAGCATGTGTGAGTGTGGTGTGCCTACAAGCTGTACACACTAGTTATGCCTGCACAGCAGTCGGGCTCAGTTCCTGCCAAATGCCCACCTGAGTGCTCAGCCTGAGCTGGGCTTAAGACAGAGAAGAAGCAGGTTAGCATCTGGGGAGCCGAGTTGAGAAAATTTGATGGACTCCACCCCGAAACCAGATGGCTGACACATGCTGGTGGGTACCAATGAGGAAGTGGCGGGTGACGTAGGCAGGAAGGGATGCACCTTGGGACTGAATTGCAGGTGAAATACATGCCAGCGGTGGGAGGACTGCATGGAGAGGATGGAAACCCCTCAGTCCTCTGCGAGGAAGCTCATGGTCACCACTGTGAGCCATGGTAACCACTCAGGGTCATCTGTCAAGTTGTGTGAATCCAGATGCTGAGTCAGAACATTGTTTCTCCTGGGTTTCAGGAGGTGTTTCTCTCCCTAACTATGCATGGTGAGAGTTCTGTATGCAAAGCTGGTGTTCTACCACTGCATAAATCCCTTAGTTTGAGCACTTGTGGATAAAGCTTTATTAATTTGCCCTTGGGCATCATAATTTTATAGGCAGAATCCTGAGGTGTCCATGCACTGGTGTTATTGATGCTGCACTAGCATAATGTGACGTTTGGAAGCATGGCAGTGGCAGCAAAAACTTTTGCTCCTGGAAGCCTCCCGGGAGTCCCATTTTGCTTTAAAACAAGACACGCTGCTCCCCATGTGCCTAGTTTTAAGGGGAAATGGCTCCCTTGTTGCAGCCACCATGCCACCAAGTCCCTCACTGCACTAGCGAGTGTCGTCGATGCCACCAAGCGGTGCTTTGTGTTAGTGCAGCCCCAGTCAGGCCGGCATGTGGCTGCTGCCAGGTCCTTCCCAAAGAGCAGAGTCATGGCGAGCAGAGGCCTGCTCTTTTCACTCTGTGCACATCTTCTGCCTCCGCATCAGGATGCAAACCTAATGTGATGCTTGACATGAGCCGCTGCAAAAGGTTCTCTCTGTTCTTCCAGTAATGTGTAAGCTGACTTATTAGTCCTGTCATTTCCTGCCAGCTGCAGTCAATGCTGACTTGAGGCATGAGAGCAGCAGCGGTGGCATGAGTGATTTAACTGTGGCTCTCTTTACAGTGAGTTGAATTACTCACAAGTAGGTACAGGGCAGGCTGCAAGTTGGGTATGAGAAATGCAGGGGATTTGGCCTGCATGGCTACATTTTGGGTGGGGGCCCATGACACAAGGGGCAACTCACCATTGTGGGTCTGCCATGTCATCCAGTCTCATGCATGGTAGGATTTATTTTATGAAACCATGGAAGGACTCAATGGTCTGTTCCAAGGCTTCCATGATTCACTTCACTATGCCTTCTCTGGTTGTCTGGACCCAGGATCAAGCTTTGCTATTGTTTGTGTGGAAACACCATAGAGACCCCTGGCAAGAGCAGCCATGTCTAGCCTTGGATCTCTACTGCCCTTCGCTCCCTAGCAACCGGCACACAATTGCTTGCTTTATTTCCATCGGCCAAATGATTTGTCCATCTCCTGTTTACTTTTGAAAACGAAGAGAGTGCAAAAATACAGAGGGAGAAGGGTGGGGGGAACACAGTGAAAGTGTTTATTTTAGAGCGTAGGTGGAGGAGATCACGGGGTGATTCTGACTGAACACACTTAAGAGCCCATTATTGGGCCTATGCTGTGGCGGTGAGAATCGCGAAGAAGAAATTCTTCTCTGTTTCCATTGCCTCCTCACAATGCCATCCGGCGGGGCTTTTTCGGGTGGTGCAGGGGCTGATACATCCGGGCCCAAAGAAAGATCTTGTGCCACCCTCGAAGGCCCGCTGTGACGACTTTGCCAATCATTTCAGGGAGATAATCACTCAGATCCGCCATGAGCTTGACTCTGCTATTGAATCAGATTCTACTGGGGAGACGCCATCGATGCCATCGAGTCCACAATTAATGGATGGATTTCAGTTGTTGCGGCCTGATGATGTGGACAAGGTGCTTGGACAAGTACGTCCTACCACTTGCTTACTAGACCCATGCCCATCTTGGCTACTTAAGAAAGCCAAGGACGGGATTGGGATCTGGATCCTGGAGGTGGTCAATGCCTCTTTAAGAGACTCAGGCTCAGGCCTCGGGATGGGGGACTTGGGCCTTGTCCTAAATGGGGTTACACTCCCTCTGAGGGACAGGGTTCGCAGCTTTGGAGTGCTCCTCGACCCTGAGCTGTCTCTAGAAGCTCAGGTGATGGCGGTGGCAAGGAGCGCCTTCCTTCAGCTTCAGCTGATCCATCAGCTGTGTCCCTTCCCGGAGAACGACTGCCTGGCGACAGTGACACACTCATTAGTGACTTCCTGATTAGATTTTTGTAATGCGCTCTACATGGGGCTACCCTTGAAGACAGTCCGGATACTTCAGTTGGGGCAGAATAGAGCTGCCAGGTTGCTGATGAGGACTGGTGTTGTTCTCATATAACCCCAGTTCTCCGTCAGCTCCACTGGCTCCTGATTGAAGTCCGGGCCCAATTCAAGGTGTTGCTTATGACCTATAAAGCCCTCAACGGCTTGGGACCTGGTTATCTAAAGGAGCGCTTGCGTCCATATATGCCCTCCCACCCCCTGAGATCAGCAGAGGAGGCCCTTCTCCAGGAGCCCTCTGTGAATGATATTAGGAGGGTGAGTACCCGGAGGAGGGCCTTCTTTGTGGTGGTGCCCCACCTATGGAATGCGCTCCCCAGAAAGGTCCGCCTGGTGCCGTTGTTATTTGTTTTTCGGCACCAGGCTAAGACCTTTTTATTTAAAACTTATTTTAATTGTAAAATTATTGAATTAATTAGGATTTTAAAATTTTTAGCCGAGAATGCACCAGGGGGTTTTTAATGTTTTTTTTTAAATTGCTCTATTATTATTATTATTTATGTATTCTTTGTGAGCCGCCCCGAGGCTTTGTTGCGATGGGGGCAGCATAGAAATGTTTTAAATAAATAAATAAATTTTTCATTTAACAAACATCTCTGCAGGAGCTGGAGCAGCTGGACAGTGGTGCAGACATGCAGGTATATTCAGGAGGGGGAAGAGGAATCTGAATCAGCACCACAGTGGGCCAATTAGGTGAAGGCTTCTGCAGTCCGTAGGCAAGAATAGGGAAAAGATGGGGATTTGCTTGTTGGGGCTGCTGGGATACAAGATAAGAATGGGAGGAAGGAGTAGGGAGCACAGGGACCGGACTGCCCAACCCAAACTGTGTGATTGTCCAACTGGTAACTTCCGGCAAATATCCAAGCACTGTGGGAAGAGAGCAGAGCTGTTTGCCATGTCGTAGGAAGCCAGTCTTCGAGAGACAGCCACCTCTGCATCAAAATTGTTGAAAAAAATCTAGTCTACAAAGGATCCCCACCCCAGGGCTTTTCACACTTATCAAGTGGAGCATTTCTTCCCACTGACAAGGCACTAACAATATAAGTGGGATGGAGGGAAGATGAGTTTTGGTTTCTTTTTAACAAAAATTCACCCACTTTGCACCTCTGGGCCCCTGCTGCCTCTGATGCCTACTTTGGGGGAAATGAGCAGAAAAATAAGGACAAATCGTCGTGCAAATGGGGGGTGGGACCTTCCCACGGGAATGTGTCAGAATGAGCTTGGGCAGTAACTTCAGAAAACCTCAGCAAACTCTTTTTTTTCTGATTTGCAGAATTTCAAGCAGTTTTGTTAGAAACAGATTGCCATTCACATCATTTTTCTGCTGGTTTGGAGTGCACACAGAGGATGAAGGATGGAGTCCCTGTGGGGGAATACAGTGACACCTCCATACCCATAGGAAACATACATTTGTTGACAATTGTGGCACAGGTTAGTGAGCAGACACTATCCACTATCTAGGGGAAAAAACTCCACACAGTGTTGCTATTTTTAGTAGCATCCCCATGTAAAGAATTATGGCTCATTTGGCTTAAAATGTGCTTACCAAATTCATGTCTTTGAATTTCTTTTTCTTTTAACACACACCTTCCTCTCCTCCACCCTCTCCACTCTCTCCCTCCCCTCTGTCCCCACCAAGTCAACTTTTCGTTTCTTACACATGATTCAGAGATCACATTTGATTTTCCTCTCTGTTGTCTGAAAAGCTTGAACTCTCTGAGGAATGTTTGCTGAAGTTTAGACACACTTTGGTAGTAGATGAAGATATCACGAAAAACTAAAATTGTCTGTGTAACCAGCCATGTGAGTATGAAAGTTGTGTAACTGTTCCTATATCAACTCAGAGGCCATTAAGGTAGATAAATATGCAAAGACGTCTGTGCAATTAATCATAGTAACTTGTGTAAATACACAGTGAGGCACATATATTTTAAAGCACACACACACATATTATCTACCACAGAGATTAAATTATACTTTCAAAGACCACTAGGCAAATCTTTAATCACCCTTTACAAATTGTTACCACTAAGCCTAAAGAGTGACTTTTGGAGGATTTTAAAGTAGAATTGCATTGGGACCCTTGCCAAAGCCTTTAGCCTGATCATTATCATGGTACATTCTGCTCTGGCTTGGCTTTAGCTCATTTCCAGCATGCTAAAGCTACTATTGCCAATTGGCTGATTGGAGCCAGAAGCAACAGAGGTGCTAAAATGGACTGGTGATAGCCACTTACCCCTGTGGTTGATGCCACATCAGAGCCTCAGAAACTCAGCCGAGGAGAGAATTATGATCCTGCATCCAACAACCCAACAAGTAAACCCAGCAGCAGGTGGCACTCCTTGCTGGGTGAAGTGCTGCAGGGCAACACTGAATGCCTTTTTCTTCTTGGTTGGCTCCAAGCATCATGCACGCTATGCAGAGATGATGGCCAGATGCAGCCCAACATGTCATGGTGGAGAAGACTGAATAAACAATGGTTTGCGTCAGCTGTGGGCAACCTCCAGCCTGCAAGGATCCCCAGTATAGCTTGTGTGGCATCTCTGGCCAGAGATGGACCCTTCCTGTGATCCTTGCCCTGCTGAGTTTTAGAGAAGACCCTGCCTTCATCCCCAGAAAGTGCAGAAACAGTGGGACTTCTTCAATGTGAGGCAGCCATGTACACCTGCAAAACTGTTGTAGTCTAAGGGCCATCTCTGCTCTGCAGGAGGTCAAACAAGCTCTTTTGGGTGGAGAAGGTCATGATTAAACACGGGTTCCTTGCATAGAATTGTGTCTGCTTTATGCCCTGCATCCTCTTTAAGTTTTACCCAGTGGATCTTATGCAATGTTTGCCTATCTTAAGTCCTAGCCATTTCAATGGGTTTACTCTAAGGAAGAATAACATTGGATGCAACACCATGCAAACTAGGGGATGTATCAGACATCCAGTAGGTCTAAATTAGGGAAAGGTGATAATTTTGGTGGGTTCATTTGTATTTGTTTGTTCTGTTTTAATAAAGATGCATTAAAACTTGATTGAAAATATTTGAATGCTGAAGAAACTGAAACCAACCTATTTGTCCATTCAGGCCCAGAGTTTTGAAAGTCTGATATCGAATTTCCATGCGAGTCATTTTTTGATGTTGTCCCTTTTTTCTCAGACTCCCCACATCTTTGAGAGTTATGGGGCAAACAGATACCTCATGGCCCTCTCTGTACTGAATCTTGGCATGTGACTGATTCTGGCTATTTTTACTTTCACACTTCATAACTCTTGGAAGTATAGATAGTGATCCTCTGGAATATATGCAGCCACGAAGGATAATAATTGTTCCTATACACTGAGCACTGCATCTATAAAGTTTACCAAAAGGGAAAATTTGGCTTTCAATTAATGATCTTACCTTTAATTCCACTAATGGGCTCCTCTGGACTTAATGTTTTTAAGCAATCCTCAGCCCTTTGGATGGTAACATGCAGCACTTCATTGGTTTCAATAGGCAATAAACCAGCAGCCCTGTTGTGTTTGGATGCTGCCCTTCCCTTCCATCCACCTACTCTGGTAGTGTTGTTAATTGTTCTATCTATCTATAGAGGCACTGAAAAAAAGTTTACCATTTAACAGCCTAGGATTTGCAGGCAAAAGGATAGTTAACCAGGAAAAGAGAACAGGATTCAAGTGATCTTGTGAAGGCAGCTCTAAATTTAGGGATATAACCCAGCCCTTGGGTCTCAGCCGGGAGTGCAGTTACTACACGAAGCTCAGACAGCAGGAGTTTTGGCACTCCACAGGTAATGGTAAATTCAGCTCTCTCCAGTTATGGGCCCTGACAGTGCAGCCGTGTTACCTGCTTCAAAGCTAGTCCGTTAGAGAAAAAGCAACCCTATTCGGAATACCTTTCAAATGTGCATCTGAGTACAGACTTCAAATCTGATACTTGGTGTGCTCACCAATCAAAAAGGGTGGCCACTGCTTTTCAGCATCTGCTTTTCAACCCTACGATTTGAATCCGGTGCAGTGTGTTTCAAAGGCCATCTCATTTTATGCTTGAATGCTCTTATCAAGGATGGAACAAGGCTTCATTCTGATGTCCGTTTAGAAGCCTTGGTGACCCAAGGCCAGATAAGTCCAGGTTGCAAGACAGCACTAAATGTTCTGTTCACCTACTCAAAATGCAGACTAGTTTAATTGAATCTTAGAGTAATTCTAAGGATTCGAGGTTATCACTTTCTTCTTATCATCACGGCTTCCCTTCTCATATCTTTGCTTTCGCTTTCTTCCCCTTCCTTCAGACATTCTGTCTACAAAAGTAATCTTTCAAAGAGAAATTCTGTGCCAGTGTGGCATTGAGATATTATAACTCCCTTCTTAGTGTTGCTTCTCTCTGTTCATCTCCTATGTTTTGTAGGATCAATTACAGAATGTGTAATAGAATGTTATTTTAATGAAATGCTAAGTAGACTAGAGAGGCCATTAGTTCAAAGAGCTGGAGGTATATTCTAGTAATCCCCCCACCCGCCATTTTGAATGGTAGATGAAACCTTTGAAGTGAAGTATGATAACTTTAGCTTTTTGTACAAAGCTCTGCTTTGACTCCTTGGCTTTATTTCACCTTCCAGCTGCATGATGGATTTCTTACTATTAGCTCAAGCTTGCAAGTGCAGTATGATTGCGATCATTTCTATAGCAGGTTTAAGGTATGAGAAACTCTGCTCTTTTTGTGCACCCTCACAACTGTTCAGCTGAAACATGAGAAGCATTTATCTGTGTGGTGTGCAAAATCAGACAGCACAGTTGGCTGGTGCTTGCCATTGGTTGTGTACTCAAACCCAGGTTTGTTTCTGTGTAATGTGTGATGGTGGAGGACAGGAGAGCCTGGAGGAATGTTGTCCATGGGGTTG
>NW_025335550.1:17784224-17787903 GCF_004798865.1 Varanus komodoensis | reverse complement strand
TCACAGCTTTTCTCTAGAAATATTCATACAGGGTTTATGACAGTCCACTCATACATAGGAACTGGTTGTTTATAACCCAGACGTTCATAATCCAGGGACTACTTGTATAACATTTTCCTTCTGTCATTAAAAAACAAACAAACTTGCTTGCCTAGTTTTCAAAGTGACTAGACTATCAATTAAGAAACTGTTTTAAAATAAAATCTAAAATACTGAAATTCAGTTTCCTAAATATTGCTATCATTGTCCATGAACTTAATACAAATAGAAGGCTGAATGATGAGAGCTCAAGAAAGTAATGATATGGGCTGAGCCCACCCTGACTTGTGCCTTGGTAAGATGGATGAGAATTTCATTCCTGTTGGCAGCCCCAGATGTGAACATTAGAAAGGACACGGTTCTTGGGAAAATTTTTGCAATTTCCCAAACTTGTATTCAATATTGAAGGTGTTCACTTAAGCAAATGCAGACTTCCGAAAATGAGCATTTGTGGATATGTTTGTATGCACATTTTTAAAAATCCCTCCAAATATCTTATTTTCACTTACATGATAGTAGAGAGGAATGTACATCTTCGGTCAGGAAAATGCACATTTTAAAAAATGAGTAATTTTCTAGTTTTGCCACCTCAAGGAAAGACAGACAGATATTATACTCAAGAAAGAAATGGATGAGAAATTAGCATCAAGGAAGAATTTGGAGCAACTTGATGAATGGGAACATTGCATGTTAGTCCACCCTGAACTGGAAACAGAGGTTGCCTGGTTCTATCAGCTGCTTGGCTAATCTTGCTCATTAACCTTGATATTTCAATAATGCATTCTAAACCCTCTTCTCTTCATCTAGCTCACCTTTAGAGTCTGAGTTTTCCAGCTTGGAGTACTGTATTTTGAAAGAAGTTGGTCCAATCCCTGCCCAAAATCAATGGGCAGTTTTATATTTGAGAGTATATGGAAGGGTTGTGTTGTAATGGAAACCTACTGTTGCTGTTTGGCTAACAATAGACCTCTTTGCATCACTCACATTAGAATGGAGGGCTGCATTTATTTTATATGGATTTGAATAGGTTTCTTTAAGCCTTCTGGCTGCATAGCTGTGCTCTTCTTTATAGTGTGAGTAAATTTTGAACCTCTACAATCATGAGTTTAAAAAGTAATTTCCTGGATTTCCAAGGATTAAGATAAATATGGGATTTAGAGACAAGTTGATTATGTACACCTTCAGACACCAAGACGAAGAAAATAGCATTAAAAGTGTTCTCTGGAGTCATCTAGTATCCATCCTTGACTTCTGCATTGTTTTTGATTCTGGACACAGTTTTCCTTGATTTAAGGTTGAGAAGTAAGGGTGGTCGCCATTTGGGGGCCGAGCAGAGGGCTGGGCTGGCCAGGGGCTTTGGCCGTGGTTTGGTTTTATCTGTGGGCTAGCGGTGGATTACGGTGGATTATGGTAGGATGTTTTTAATGGTTTTAATTGTTGGTTTTAGATTGCTTTTAATTGGTGCATCTCATGCTTTACTATGATGTTGCCTGGGGAGCGTGGGGGTGCCGCCATCAGGGTGGTGATGGGCAATGGACGTTATGGCGTTGGGGGGTCTAATGGGTCTGCATAGAAGAAGGAGGGACAGATGGTTAACACCTGTCCCTCTTTCTGGTCATTCCCTCAGCCAGCGGGTTCCAGGTAGACTTGTCAACTGCCCCCCGGACCTGTTGGTGCTGCTGCTTAATGCCAGGTTGGTCCAAAATAAGGCAACACTCATCCATGATTTGATCATGGATGAGAGGGCTGACCTGGCTTGCATCACAGAGACCTGGGTGGGTGGGGGGGATGTTTCCCTCTCACAATTGTGCCCGCCTGGGTACCTGGTCCAGCACCAACCATGCCTGGAAGGGAGGGGAGGGGGGTCGCTCTGGTTTATCAAGCTTCTATTTCCCTTATGGGTCTTTCTGTCCTCTGGAGGCCGGGGCTGGAGTGCCTCCACTTGGTGCTGGGCGACCGAGACAGATTGGGGATTCTGTTGGTGTACCGTGCACCCTTCTGTCCAACAGACTCCCTGCCTGAGCTGACGGAGATCGTCTCAGACCTGGTGTTGAAGACTCCCAGGATGTTGGTCCTGGGGGACTTCAGTCTCCATGCGGAGACGGTTCTAACCGGGACGGCTCATGACTTCATGGCCTCCATGGCGGCCATGGGGCTGTCTCAACATGTCATTGGCCCGAACCATGAATGTGGACACACTCTGGACCAGGCTTTCTCGACGGGGCAGGAAGAGGGGGATCTGAGGGTGAGGAATTTAAGTTTGATGCCCTTGTCATGGTCAGATCACTTCCTCATAAGGTTTGAGCTTGAGAGCGGCTTTTCCCTCTGTAAGGGTGTGGACCCGATTGTATTGGTCCGCCCCCAGAGCCAGATGGATCCTGATGGATTCCTGGAAGCTCTGGGGGATTTTCCAGTTGACAAGGCTGGTGATTCTGTCGATGCCCTGGTTGAACAGTGGAATGAGGAGATGACCAGGGCTATGGACATGATCGCTCCCAAGCGTTCTCTCCCACCTGGCAGAGCCCGTTCATCTCCTTGGTATACACCTGAATTACGGGCAATAGAGCAGGTTGGGAGACATCTAGAGTGTAGGTGGAGATCACGGGGTGATTCTGACTGAACACACTTAAGAGCCCACTATTGGGCCTATGCTGTGGCGGTGAGGATTTTCCATTGCCTCCTCACAATGCCGTCCGGTGGAGCTCTTTTGGGTGGTGCAGGGGCTGGTACATCTGGGCCCAAAGAAAGATCTTGTGCTACCCTCGAAGGCCTGCTGTGACAACTTTGCCAATCATTTCAGGGAGAAAATCGCTCAGATTCGCCACGAGCTTGACTCTACTATTGAACCAGATTCTACTGGGGAGATGCCATCGACGCCGTCAAGTCCACAATTAATGGATGAATTTCAGTTGTTCCAGCCTGATGATGTGGACAAGGTGCTTGGACAAGTACGTCCTACCACTTGCTTACTAGACCCATGCCCATCTTGGCTACTTAAGAAAGCCAAGGACAGGATTGGGACCTGGATCCTGGAGGTGGTCAACACCTCTTTAAGAGATGGCCAGGTACTTGCCCCTTTAAGGAGGTGGTAGCCCGGCCAGTCCTAAAGAAGGCATCCCTGGATCCAGAGGTGATCGCCAATTATAGGCTGGTGGCCAACATCCCATTCCTGGGCAAGGTGCTAGAGTGGGTGGTGGCGGGACAACTCCAAGCACTCTTGGATGAAACTGATCATCTGGACCCATTTCAGTCCAGCTTCAGAGCAGGGTACGGCACTGAATCTGCCTTGGTCGCCCTGTACGATGACCTGTGCAGGGAGAGAGACAGGGGGAGTGTGTCCCTGTTAGTTCTCCTGGACCTCTCAGTGGCTTTCGATACCATTGACCATGGCATCCTTCTGAATAGGCTAGCAGAATTGGGAGTTGGAGGCACCGCATGGCGGTGGTTCCGCTCCTATCTCAATGGCCGATTTCAGAAGGTGGTGCTGGGGGACTATGGCTCTGCACCATGGCAGTTATGCCATGGAGTTCCACAGGGGTCCATTTTGTCCCCTTTGCTATTTAACATCTACATGAAACCACTGGGAGAGGTCATCAGGAGGTGTGGGCTGCGGTATCATCAGCGTACTGATGATTCCGCA
>NW_025335550.1:17739947-17784124 GCF_004798865.1 Varanus komodoensis | reverse complement strand
GTTCCACAGGGGTCCATTTTGTCCCCTTTGCTATTTAACATCTACATGAAACCACTGGGAGAGGTCATCAGGAGGTGTGGGCTGCGGAATCATCAGTACGCTGATGATACCGAGCTCTACCTCTCGTTTTCCACCAATCCAGGTGAGGCAGTGGCTGTACTGAACCGGTGCCTGGCCGAGGTAATGGGCTGGATGAGGGCCAATAAACTGAAGCTCAATCCAGACAAGATGGAGATCCTGTTGGTGGGTGGCTCGGGCCTCGGGATGGGGGACTTGGGCCTTGTCCTAAATGGGGTTGCACTCCCTCTGAGGGACAGGGTTCGCAGCTTAGGAGTGCTCCTCGTCCCTGAGCTGTCTCTAGAAGCTCAGGTGATGGTGGTGGCGAGGAGTGCCTTCCTTCAGCTTCGGCTGATACATCAGCTGCATCCCTTCCTGGAGAACGACTGCCTGGCGACAGTGACACACTCGTTGGTGACTTCCCAATTAGATTTCTGTAACACTTGAAGACAGTCTGGATACTTCAGTTGGGGCAGAATAGAGCTGCCAAGCTGCTGACGGGGACTGGGCGTTATTCTCATATAACCCCAGTTCTCCGTCAGCTCCACTGGCTCCTGATTGAAGTCCAGGCCCAATTCAAGGTGTTGGTTATGACCTATAAAGCCCTCAATGGCTTGGGTCCTGGTTACCTGAAGGAACGCTTACGTTCATATATGCCCGCCCGCCCTGAGATCAGCGGGAGAGGCCCTTCTCCGGGAACCCTCCGTGAAGGAAATTAGGAGGGTGAGTACTCGGAGGAGGGCCTTCTCTGCGGTGGCGCCCCATCTATGGAATGCGCTCCCCAGAGAGGTCCGCCTGGCGCCGTCGTTATTTGTTTTTCGGCGCCAGGCTAAGACCTTTTTGTTTAAAACTTATTTTAATTGTTAAATTATTTGCATTTATAGGATTTTAAATTTTTAGCCGAGATGCACCGGGGAGGGGTTTAAATATTTTTTTTATTGTTATATTGTTATTATTTATGTATTCATGTATTTTGTTTCTGTTGTGAGCTACCCCAAGGCTTCGTTGCAATGGGGGCGGCATAAAAATGTTTTAAATCAATAAATAAAGTGTGGCTAGACAAGTGCACTTGTCCTCCTACAAGCATTTGCCTTCATTAAAGCTTGGCGAAACATGACGCAGGTGTTAAAACCCTGTGATGATATGGTCACCTCATAACCCCTATGGGGCTTTGTGCCAGTATGCAAGTGGAAAGAATGAATGAATGAATGAATGAATGAATGAATGAATGAATACTACTCAGGCTGTAGGCTGACCTGTTTGGATCCAAATAATAATAATAATAATAATAATAATAATAATAATAATAATAATAATAATAGTACCCAATGAAAAAGAAGCAGGACACAACTCACCAGGAAGAAGATTTCATCCAGTCATCTTCCTGTTCTGCTACTGTTCTGCCTGAAGGGAAATTACATTTTCTTAGTTTAGTTTCTGGCGGCAAGAGCTTTTGAGCTAAAACATCCTGGTGTTCTGGATCTTTCTAAGCCCACCTCATTGGCCTTGGCCCCATCCAGCACTGGACTGCCACCCCCCAAGAGTTTCTCTGAAATGAAATTTGACTCTCAACACCCCAGCTTTCCCCACTTACCTGGAACTAAATCACTTTAAATGGGAAAGCACTTACTTCTGAGAAAGTATGCATATGTTTGCCCTGTAGGTCTGTTACCTCTCCCTCACTCCGTCTGAAGCAGTACTAAACTCAACTGCATTGCTGGACTCAGGACTGTGACAAGAAGACTTTTACGGCTTCAACAACATAGCCATCTTCTCTCCTGTACCTGTTTTTAGTGTTTTGCTTAAGATCAGGCTGGATAAAGGATTCTAGAGAGCTCAAAAAACATTTCCATTGATCTGCAGCACTGTAGTTGCCCTTAATAAAGCTATTGTCCTGAAGTACTGGGACATGCCCCTCTGGGCTTCGTTCACCTGGGCCAAAAGGTTTAAAGTAGGTGCTCAGGATGAATTCAAGGTGCTAGCTTTGAATGAGGGAAGGTTTAATGTCTTACAAGCAGAGCACCTGAGCTTCTGCCTTCTCTCATAGACCCAGCCCCACTTTTAGATCGGCCTTGTGGGTCAGCCATCAGAGGCTGGGTGGCTGGTGACTGGGGGGAGAGCATTTTCAGTGGCTGCAATTAATGTGCGCAACCAGATTTCCCAGACTTCTGAAGCATCCATTGACTATAGTGTAGGGTCTTTTTTTTCCTTTTGGAAAGCAGGAATTAGGAAAGGAAAAGGGTGGGGAGGGCATTTTAATTCCATATATTGGAGCTGCAGAGATCAAACCAGGCAATCTTAAAGGAAATCAACCCTGACAGCTCTTTAGAAAACCAGATGCTGAAGACGAAACTCAAATACTCTGGCCACCTAATGAGAAGGAAGAACTCACTGGCTAAGAACCTGATGCTGGGCATGATTGATGGCAAAAGGAAAAGGGGACGGCAGAGGATGAGGTGGCTGGATGGAGTCACTGGGGAAGTGCATGTGAGCTTGGGTGGACTCTGAGGGATGATTTTATTCATTTATTTATTTATTTTTCGATTTATATCCTGCCTTTTTCCTACAAAGGGCTCAAGGCAGCTTACATCACTCTCCTCCTCCATCTTATCCCCACAACAACAACCCTGTGAGGTAGGTTGGGCTGAGAGTCTGTGACTGGCCCAAAGTCACCCAGTTGGCTCCATGGCTGAGCGGGGCCTAGAACCCAGATCCTCTGAGTCCCAGTCCCGTGCTCTTAACCACTGCACCACAATGGCTGTCCGATGATAGAGGACAGGAGAGCCTGGAGGAATGTTGTCCATGGGATTGTGATGGGTCAGGCACAACTTTGCAACAAACAACATTGGAGCTGCATGGTCTTTATCTGAATTGGGGTTGCACATGTGTTGGTTTACCCTGAAGACCCATTTATTCTTCAGCATCGAAGATGCTTTTTTGTTGCCTCTCTGCTCTATTCATGGGCAGATCCAGTGCTGCTGCTCCACATTTGCCACCGAGGTAGTATTTGTACCAGCAACCTCTAGTGCAGCCTTCAACAACTCTGTGCCTTCCAGACACATTTGCACTGCAACTCCCAGAATTCCCAGTCAATGGCCCTGTGGGATGGGAATTCTGGGAGTTGCAGTCCAAATGCCTCTGAAGGCCACCAGGTTGGGGAAGGCTGCTCTAGTGCAACACCAATAGACTGCACTGGTGCAACAGGTTTCCCAGCTTGTCCTAAAGGATGCTGATGCTAGTGCTGCGTTAATGCTGTAAATGAAGCAGCAGCATTGGATACTAACAATTACGGTTGGGATTATCCTTCCCAGAATCATTCTCTCTTCTGTTTCTTGGACTTCTGCTTGTGCTCAGCCCTGGGCTAGGGAGCAAAACTAACTGAGAGGAAGTCCGTGAATGCTTGCAGAACTCCTTCTGCACAACTGGCAACCTCCTTCCATGCCACATGCAGCATAGGCTCTCTCCCCTCACCCTGTAAGGAAAAGTAGGATATAAATATTTTACTTTTACTTTTAAAGCACTGAGTATCCAAAAGCACAATGCAAAACCTTTACGAAGTATGCCAGGCATGGAGTCAGAGGCAATTGATTGGTGTCCAGTGTTCCAAACGCTGGCCGTGTCTGTTAAGCATACAGCTATAATAACAACCTAACAGAGGAAAGTAATCCTGGATAAATAGCTTTGTGTAGGGAAATGTTCAGTTGCCTTGGAGTCTATTTGCAATAGTCAGTCTAGACTCTCTGACTGACAGAAGCCTAACCTCCTTCATATCTCTCCCTTTTACTGATAGGACTAGTAATAGCTTTTTAAAATGAAATTTAGCCAGTGTCAAGGAAAGAGCCAGCTAGCAGGGAAATGCATAAAGGGAGCGCCAATGAAAATTTGTGTCACTCTCGGGCTTATCTGGAAAACAGGTGAGATGACTCAAGCAGCAGTGCCGGGATGGCTGAGTGAGGCTGGAACGGAACCAAGGTAAAGCAGGGCAGGGCTGAGCTGGGGCTGAGCTGGGCTGGCAAGAGGGGTGGATGGCCCAGTTCAGCATCAGGCCAGGCCACATGTTTGCGTTACTAGCATCATCCGCTGTCGTGCACCCCTTCCTTTTGTGAGCATAAAAAGGAGGTGGAAAGCTTCTGATTTTGGACTTCCCATGGTTCTCTGAGACATCCATAGTTTACTCTTGCTATAATCAGTAAAAAATAAAAATAAAAACCCATATCCCAGGGACTTGTGGCTTGTTTGAAGGCAAAAGCTTTTCAACATCTCCTGTTTGTTGGAGGATGAGAATGGAAGGACAGAGCGCACAGAAAGCTGATGCTCACGCAGGCCTCTTTCCAGTAGGCCAAAGCATGGCTCACTCCGGAGTTTAACCTGCAGTCTCAGCTTCAGGATTTCTTCATTGTGTATTGTCTGGTTATCATTATGTGCTTATTTACACTAGTGTAAAGAAATAGGGTTCTGATCCTTATTGGGAGCACCAGACATGGATAGAAGGGGGTTAAGCCTTCCCAAACAGCTGCTCTTTTCCTTCAGACTTGGCCAAAAGACCCCTAGGTGGGCTAGAGCAATGGAAAAACCACCACTGTAGGTAACTGGGGTGGATCTGAAAGAGGGAAAAAGCAGTTGGATAGTAAATGAAAATGTTAGGATCACCTACATGCTACCTATTTAACATGACCTGTAGTTCAGACCTCTGACAGAGGTGGTCCGCGGTTTGCTAACTATTGAAATAAAATACCCTGGTTGTTGGGTTGTTTCAGGGTGCAATCTTTGAAGGACAAGGGAAAACCCAAGGTGTGTCCAGTGGCATACCTAAGGTGGAACTCGTGGGTTTTTCAGGTCCAACAGCAGAGCCCAGTAATTTTTGGTGAGTCAGTTGGTGGAGAGACCAGCTCAAAACATATCTATTTGCCTGAGCAAGTGGTCAAAGAAGTCTGACCTTGCCACTTGCTTTTCTGGAAATTGGCTCTCAAATGGGGGAAACAGTTATTGGAAACCCGAGGCCATGCCCCATAGCTATCTTAGACACCTTCTGTGTGCTTTTTGAATTGAGGTACTTGCAGATATGTAACCATGAAAGTGTATGATTCAAATAAACAATGACAAGTAATAGAAAGAATGGGATGTTTTCCTCTGGAGCAACCACTGCCTATTGTAAAGAAACTGCTGTGTGAATTTGTCGCCTTTTCCTGGTGATCCCTTGGGGATGAAGGGTGCCTTGTCTGGAAAGGAAATTGCACAATCTTTTCTTCTGCATATTTCAAGTTTCAGTTCTTTCACGATTACCCAGAAAACAGGCTGGAAACTCTCTCTCTCTCTCTCTCTCTCTCTCTCTCTCTCTCTCTCTCTCTCACTCTCTCATTCTGTGTGTGTGTGTGTGTGTGTGTGTGTGTGTGAATTTTTGCAAACTAAGCAATATGTGAGATATCCAAAACTGAATTGCACAGGATCAAAAGACCCCAATTTTCACAGCTCCCTCAAACTTCTTTTACTGTCTTTAGATGGAAAATAGGGTTTCAAAGGACTTTGAAGGAGCAGGCTGATGGAAAGAAATCAATAAATACTGAATTGAAAAATAAAATCTGCAACAGAAAAAAGCCAAAGGTAAGGCAAAAGCAACTGGACTTTAGCTGAAGCTCAATGACAGAAGCACCTTTTACAGATATAAGTTTGGTGCTAAAATGAGATTTAGATACATATAAGATGTTACACCCCCATGATAATAACATTTCTTTGGACCTTGATGCAAACAGTGCTGTTGGGTTGTTTTCAGTTAAAAGAAATGAAGCTGTCTGCAGCATTTTAGATTCCCATTTCCTCGTTTACTTGAGAATTCATTGACTGTATTAAAAAAAGGAAAAGAAAAAAGCATCTAAATAACATGGATTAACCCCTGAAGAACTGTAAGGGAAGGCAGTCCCATACTAATAATCTTTCAGGGTGTTCAATAGACAAGGACGTGTGATGCATTTTTTAAAAGCGATGTGGCAAAATTCTATTCCCTGCTAGAATCCAATTTGGGACTAAGTCTTCTGCTTCGAAAGGACAGAAGCTTCTTTGGAGAGAAGCAGGCACTATTACTTTCTGGCTTCGTTCTGGTAGGTTCTTGCCCTGTTCTGGTTAAGGCCTTTTCTTAAGGTGTCTTCCATGGATAGTGTAACATGTTGGAGAAACCATGATGCTGTGCTCCATTGCTTATGGTTTAGCATGATGGCTGCAAGGAGAGCCTTACACACTCATCAGCTTACACACTTGCACAGCTTACACGCAGTTGTCAATCCCAGCTGCAAAAGTGCCATCATTGCTGCGGGGGGGGGGGGGGAGTAGGGAGGGCATTGGAGCCCCACCCCCTGATCCATGTGCAAGAGTACACATGGATGAGACTGCCTGAAAAGCACTGTAGTCACTTGAATTCCCAGAGCAGCCAAGCAAGGCCTGGCACCAGGGAATATTTGGGAATTTATTTGATGTTGTAAGCCGCCCCGAGGCCTCGGCAAGGGGCGGCATAGAAATGTTTTAATAAATAAATAAATAAAATAAATTTTGGGAAGGATGGATGGTGCTGAGGCTGGAAACTCCTATGGGATCGTGCTGCTGAAATTATTTTTGGAATTATTGTTCAGGTGGCACTCCAGAAACAACGGGTAGATTACAACAGAACAAGAAAGAAGAAACAACATCCTGACCTGCCATCCAGTGCAAGAAATTTTGCACGATGCTTTAGAGCCATTGTGTGTTTTGATTCAAATCTTCTGCCAGTGTGACCTCCACGTTTGTCACAGCTGAAGTCCTCCCCATTTTTTTTTAACCTGAACAAGAACACTGATGCCTTTGCCAGTGCTGCTTTTATGTAGCGGTGGTGCCCACACTATGCTCTTCTGAATGAGCTTGCTCCACCCTGCCGCACTCCACATTGTAGCCATTAATATAACATTTCACATGAGAAAAATCTTACCCCTCTGCTGCGCATGTTCCTTATCTGCTTACTAGAATGCACGCAGTGGACGGAGGTGCTCAAAATTAAGTCCTGCAGAGTACAATGAGGCTTTCTCTCAGGTAAGTATGTTCAGGACTGCTGCTTCGATCGTAGCACTATTTGAAAAGCTCATTATAGTTTACAAATAAAGCAATACTCTCCTTTCCCTCTTACAGCAAGTGTTTGTGTGTGTATAAAATAACATTGAGAGAAGGGAGCCATTGAAGAAAGAATAACAGGAGAAAAACCCAGTTAATCTCTCTCTCTCTCTCTCTCTCTCTCTCAGAGAGAGGGGGAGAGCAAAAGAGAGAGCACTTTGAAATTCTAATGTGAAAAGTTGGGCAAGATTCTCTTTTGCATGGATTGAAAATGGGATGAAAGCCGTGTAGATTACATTACAGGAAGCATTAGAAAGAAGCAGGATAGAGTAGTTGTTATGCATGTGTGCATGCACACACACACACACACACACACGCGCGCACACACATATATGTTCAATATGCACTTTTTTCTGGGAAAATATGACATGTTTAAGCCACATCATTTAATTAATATTTTGCACTAATCTGTATAAAGCATAATTGGCTTATTTAAAAGCTGATTAGATTAATGCTATTATGATGATGATAATACAGCAGTTCTAAGCATTCCCTTTTTTAAGTGCACTCTACAGAGCTGCATTAAAAAGAACAAGCAGTTACCAGAAGCAGCTAAACATTGTGACTGATTTATAGCAGAGGAGGTGGAGGAATGTTAGAGGTAAGCCACATTTGCTCTTAGCTAATGAATAAAAAAGGATCGCCGGATATCAGAAAGATGTTGGATGCTGAGTGTATTTGTTTTGATGGTATGGAATAACACTAAGGATGCCTAAACTAAGGTCTCTTACAGAATGGCAGACAAAGATGGCTGCGAGACATGATGGGCTCTGGACCACATCACTCCCTGGGTAATGTGCTCCGTGAATATTTTGAATCTGTGTGTACAGAAATAAAAGATTCTAGCTAGGTGGGTGATGCTATTCTGTATTATCAAATTAGGAAGGGACCTTTGTAGCTAGTTCACCAAGACTGAAATATTTCCACTGTATTTTGGGGAGTGAGGGTACATTCTTCTGGGTGGAAATAAATCCAAGCAACTGTCTTTGTTCCCAACCCCACCTCAGAGAGCTCTGATCTGAGGTATGGTCTGAATCTGGTGAAACTAAAAATAGCTCTCTGCAAGGCTGCTAATACTGGAACCGCCATTTTGGAGGAAAGCAACTCTCCTCTGTCAGAGGATATGGAGAATCAGTTTCTGAGCTATTTAGCAAAAGCAGCAAAGAAACACACTGTGCAGCTGTTGCCAAGCAGGGGACCACATGGACACCTGTTCTGAAGTGCCTAAGTGGTATTTGGGGCAGCTGGCACAAGCTTCCCCTGTTCCCTGGCACTGAAAGCCCCTCATAACCTTCTTAAGACTAATGTTTTGTGTGAAAAAAAGCACTTTTTTAAAAAAAAACCACAGCTGTGCAACTGTGGGGATTTGAAGCCTTGCCTGGGGCAGTCCTGGGGAATATCGACTGCTAAGCTGCAAGTCCCAACCTTAGACATTGCCCGAAAGAGGTTTCAAATTATTTTTTCCCTTCAGATTTCTCTTGAAAGTTGTCAAAAAACAAACTGTCAAGAGAAACCAAAGATATAAGTGATGTTTACTGTCAAAAAGGGGGACCCCCTTTCTCTCACATTCTGGTGCCCCGTTTGCCTTTTCCTTTGGTGTTCAGGAAGGTGCAACAGTTCGCCCGTCACCCCATTTGCTTGGGAAAAGAAGCCGTGAAAATTCTGGATCCCATTGAAAAGGGTTTTTTGCCAGGGCAGAGGGGAGGAGGGAGCCAACAGCCATGGGAAGCCCCGTCCTCTCTCAGGTGCCCCATGGGTGGTTTCACCAACAACCTCCCACCATGGCTTCTTGCCATGGCTGTATGCTACGGCACGCAAATGGCCCACTCTCTTCCAGTCATTCATACACCTGTAGTGTATGACGTTTGGCAATAGTGTGTCCCGAAAACTGATTGGCCTTTGCACTGATTGGCCTGGAATCCCTATCCACTGTCTTATTTGGTTGTTTCAAAGTTTCAGTTCCTAAAAAGATGCATTTAGACCTCTCGGCTCCAACAACCCATACTGGTCCCCATTCTATCTATTTTCTAGCCATTAGGTTAGCAAACATCTAGTCCTTGTACCTTATTAGCTTCCTCTTCCTGTGATTTTCCATGGCTTTACCATCTTATCCTCATTGGACAAGATGCCTTATTCTTGGCTAAGAAGATTGATTTTCCACAATTGCTCTGCAGAAGCTTTTTTGAAATACACTTTGACCTACTGTGCATTATGTCATCAGTTGTAGGATTAGGACAGTGACAGCCCTAGTGACTCAGCAGAGTTCGCTTTCCTGTAGCGGAGAACACCAGCACTGGGCATCGCTGGTGGGGAACTGAACGGGAATCCAATTGAAAGCATAGTCCCAGGGTCATATCTGAAGGTCCACTGCGGAGCTGAAGCCATCCTTGCAGGTGCCACCTTACCTTCCTCCTGCTCTGGATCAGCTGGGAGGGAATAGTGGAAGGGGCAGCAGCAGAGATACTAGAAGGTACTTGAACCAAGGGTCAAGCAGGTATGTCCTCCATTGTTGAAGGTGACAACTCACCTATATTGGCTCCCTTTTGCTATTACTAGTGACATCCCTCCTCTGAAGCAAGGATGAAGAACAGATAGGCTTCCAGATGCTATTGGGTTACAAGTCCTATCAGTGCTGTCTGATATAACCAATGGTGAGTGATGGTGATGGCTGCAGGCCAGGAACATCTGGAGGGATACACCTCCCCCACCAGAGTATCTTCAAAGCTATGGGTGCATGCTGATATATTGCCGGAAAGCTATACTATTAGAAACTGGAATGCTGTAGGTTACTGGAAGAGCTCAGCTTGTCCTGCATGGCTTTCTAGTTTATTTGTAACATCTTATGTCCCCTTGTATCATCTTAGTTCATGCATCAATCACTTATCCAAGACTTCGTTAACTAAACCATACAAGGATTATTGTGGAACTGTGTGGTTAATAGTCAAGTGAGCTTAGGAAGCTTAATGTATGGATTACTGAACATACATTAATTTCCTTTTCTCAAGCCTTGTGTTAAATAGGTTGGCATGTTATAAATTACATTAGGGGCAAATTGCAGGCTTAACCCCATTTAATAATCATTCTCCTCATCAGGAAATCATGAGAGCTATTATTTGCACTTGGGTGGGAGGTAGGGTTATCATACCTTCCCCAAACCACAATTCTCAGTATGTTTTTTTAGGGCAGCCTAAAACTGATATACTTTCCATTACTCACACTAATAGCAGACTTAGTGGCTGTGTGATGCCAGGTGGAACCAAAATAAGAACACGGGGAAACAAGGCGGAGCTTTCTGTACTCTCGGGAAACATACTCTTGAAGTTCGTGAAGGTGAAACACCCCAGGCCAAAGGAGGACATTCCTCCAAACACCAGGCAGTCTGATGAGGACTGAGCATGGGCAGTGGACAGCAGCAGCCATGGAATGCTAAGTGTCACTTAGAAACTAAGATCTGAAAACTAAGAAGGGAGGATCTGTTGGTGTTTTTGTGTCCGGGACAGTTAGAAGGATCCTGCAGGAAGGCATGATTGGCTGGGTGGAACCCCGAAGGGGGGCTGTCCTCTTGGGCTGCCTTGCCCTGCACGCTGCACCACCGGTGCTGGCTGCAGGTTTCTGATGATTCTGGGGAAGTCCTCCACTCAGTGGGTCCGTCTTCTCACCACCAGTGTGACCAGCTGCTCTTGCTCTGGCCCACTTTCTCATCATCACTTTCTGGACAGGTGCAGAGCTAGTGAGCAAGCAGGCAGGTGGAAAGCAGGTGCAATGCTGCAAAGGAGGAGTCACGTCAAGGTGTGGGCCTCAGCAGGTTCCCACACGATGCGAAATTGGCAGTCTGGAGGGATGCTCTTCACCAAACAGCTGGCAATAAATTAAGATCAACCTGGTGGCTGACGTGGAGCTGGGAAGTTCTAGGTTCAACTCTCACCTCAGCTATGAATTTACTGATGGTGCAAGCCTACATATGTCTACTCAGAAGTAAGCCCCATTAAAGTCAGCAGGGTTTACTCCCAGGTAAGTGTTAGAGGTCTTTGCTCCCAGTCAGTGTCCTCCAGTTCTTTGGGAATAAAATATTGACTGCAAGGGTTAACTGCTTGATTTATAAATGCTGAGGATTATCATTGCTAACCTTTACAAGGTATATTACATTTCTGGCTAGCAGTCTCTTCTCATGGACCATGACCTGGCAGACACAGAGGCATTAACTGCGCAGCCCAGCATTCACCTTGAAGACGTGCCTCTCTCATGCCAAACGTTTATCCTTGACAAGAAATTAATATCACTATTAAACTATTGGCCATTTCATCTGAGGGACAGCAAAGCTGACGGCTGCAAAAAATGATGAATTGTACTTATTTTTATTTTATTTTTCAGTCGGATTGTTGTCCAATATTGTCTTTCAACCCATCTTCCCACTGGGCAAATTCAGGGCCTTTAAATTGTGCAAATCTTTGTTGTTCATCTTGTCCCTGAGACTAAACTACATCAAATATTTCTTCCTGTCTGTGTGGGAGCATTTTTCTCAACCTCAGACTTTAACTTGGCTTTCAATATAGCTTTAGTTCATAACTCTAATTCTTGGAGGCAATACTTTGCCCATGCCACTGCCGCTTCAGCCGTTATCAGCGGCACTTGAGAACAATTCTGAACGGGTTGCTGGCCTTCCTCCAGCCCCATCTGCAACTGTCTCTTTCCCCCTCAGTCCAAAGGTCCCTTAGGCTAAGAAAGGGACTGCCTCCTCCCAGTCATAAGACGACGACCTGAGAGAAAAAGCCATTTCAGTCCAGCAGAGAGAGGGCCAGCACACTGCGTACTCCTTGGGTGTATATCAGCAGAATTCTTGGCACAGTAACTCAACAGATTGGTTGGAAGGGGCAGGTTCATCTGTCTGTAGTGCTTGGCGTGGTATCTTTGGGGGCTGGTGGACTTGCAGGCACCTCCTTTGGTGTCTGCCAGGTCCCCTGCCCCTATTTTATTTTATTTTATTTTATTTTATTCCATTTCATTTCATTATTTATTTTACAGTTCTGGGAAGCTGGTATGCTGTAAAGTGAAAGGCTGCCCTCCAGGGACATCTTTATGTGGGTTCAAAAGAGCGTTTTTTGTGTATTACCACTCAGACCCCACCTTTGCCTTTGACGTAGGTTCTTGGGAAACTTGCTTTGCTTTCTGCCTCCTTCTGGGAAATCAGAGGATGCTTTGACTGAGCATGCCCACCATGGTGGCCATTTTATGGACATCCACCTACGGCACTCTTTCAATATTACAAACACGCCCAAGAAAGTTGGAATCCTCACACAAACGTGCCTTCCTACTGAGTTCATCACTGGCTCACTCAAGTCCCACTAAGAAACTAAAGCTCAGGGGCTCAGGAGGACTCCCCTCTCACACACGTTCCTTTTCTCTCTGCTCAGATGTTCCCAGAAACAGCCGCAAGAAGGATTGCTGTGGCCTTGACCGGTAACAGCACCAGGTATAGTTCTTTGGACTTTCTAGGTCCTTAGTAAGGCCACAAGAGCCCAGGAAACTACAATTCCCATGGATCCTATTACGCAGGATGCCATTGTTTAATCAAGCCAGCAGCCTTTCTGATAACCAACACTGCCTGGCAGGGGAGAGGGCTCAGAAGTTGGGGCTGAGCTCATTACGAGTCGAGCCCAAATTATACTTAGTGGAGTATGGGATGTGAACACAATTCTAAATCTGGGTTGCACTGCTCTCTGAGTTGTGTTTGGCAGGCCACAGGAAAAGCATGCAGGCCTCACTGGAATGAAAATACAAGGGGAGCCTAGCTGGGCCCTGCCCAAGGGCCCAGTGGTGCACCATCCTCTTTCCCACAGTGGTAGGCAGGAGCCTTTGGGAGGGCATGAAGGCTGCAGTCCTTCTCTGGGTGCTCACCCTCAGCCAAGCTAGTGGTGCAGTGTGCTCCCAGGTGCTACTGCCCATCTGAAGTGTCTCTGAGGCATCCCTGTAGCATGTTGATAATTCTCCAGAGGAAGCATGACCAAAGATGTGGCCAGGTCCACAGGAAATATTCATCCTGATGGTGTTGAATTTTTGTTCTCCAGAGAGCAGAATGAAGGCTCCTTTATGTTAGATCACTCACGTAAAACACTGGCAATATGGATGGTAACCACTAGTGTAACGGAGCCAGAGCACACAGGGTCAAGACTCCAGGACTTTATGGGACAATAATGTCATTTGTCCCCACTTTCCTCTGGTTTCCGTGTTCTCTCTGATTCTAAGTGCAAGCTTCGTAGTAGCTGGGAGGAGAATGGATTCTCAGAGCAATAATTCATTTTTGTGAGCGATCCCTGTTGTACAGCAAAGGGTCTGTGGCTGGCTTGGTCTCAAAGAGGCAATTAAGATGCATTAGTTTTATGAATGACCTCCTCCTGGTGGAGAGGGATAGTGCAAGAATTGGCTTGTTGTTATGGATTAATGTAGTTGCCTGCAATTTCAGGCTCTCCTTGGGAGGCCCGACTGTCATGATGAGTGCCTACCCTTCCTTGCTTTTAAGTATCCATATCATAAAACGTCATCTGGGGCTGCTTGTAGATGTCCAAGAACTCTTTCAGGTCTCTGGTACAATCTAGGTTTCTACAAAACCATTGGGTTCTGTGTGTAAGGAGAAACAAATCCCACCTCTAAGTTCTTGTACTAAGGCCAAAGTGACAATACCTAACTCAGCAACTTTTCTGATATTATCTCTTCAGAATGTCTTAGCAAGATACACAGAAATCCAGGCAATGCTTTAATGCCTTTGGTCAAACCATTTAAGAAAGAGTTTCTGGGTTTGAAATGCAAAGAGGTGCAACTGAAAAAGGAATATTTCTTTCCCTGTTTCTGTCACCCCGCCAGTGACTCCTGGTGTCTTTAAAGACATTGGAGATATGCTGGCGGTGGGGCCTGAAAACAGCCATCCATCTTTCTGTTCTGATAGAGGGGACTATCAGATGTAATGTGGCCTAGAATGTCACGTCTTTCTTTTCTTCTTCTGTTTCTAATTATTTGTTTTTGTGTTATGTTTTAATCAAGATGTTGTTCTTAATCTGAATTTTATTATTACCCACCTTGACCAGCATTTTGTTCTGGAAAACTGGGATATCAACTAGCTAACTATGTAGCTAACTGATGAACAGAGAGAACAGACCCATGCCACTGGCAAGGATGGCTTGGAACAACCCTTCCGAGATCAACTCCAACCTCAGGAGTTGAAGCTAGAGATCCAACCCCCTTCTCAGCAGAGCTGGTTCAGAGAAAATCATGCCAGCTGCTTCTCCAAGGCTGGAAAATCAAGCTTGAAATGGGGAAAAGAGATGGTGGTATTCTGCCCTCACCCTCCAAAGCACCCTCACTAACTGGGCTGAGAGGCCTGTTTTCAAGAAGCAAAGAATGGAGGATGGGGAGAGAAATATTGCCTGCTCTGCACCTCCAGCCTTTACGGCATCAGCCTCATAGGAGATACAAAGCTTGGGAGGCTTCTGAGCAGCAAAGGCCCAGTCCATAGATTGTGTCTAGGTTGTCTAACTGAAGGCTGCCCCATCTCTGCATTTTGAAAGCCTCCAGCGAAGAGAGTCCACCAGCTCTCTCGCACACATTGATTCCACTGCTGAGGCATCGTTCTGCTAAGATGGCTCACCTAACCTTCTGGTAGCTCAAGCTCATTAGATGTAGAGATAGATCTTCTCAGCCTGAACCATGTATTTTCTCCTGCTTGCTCTGTAATACTTTCTGTAAGTCCAGTGAAGTGCCATGCATGGATGCTATGGCAATAGTGCCTGAATTACAGGATGACAAGCTACACCTTGTTTTAATAAATAAAATAAATAAAAATACACGAGTTAGAAGACCAGGAGAGAGAGAGAGGCACAGGGCCGATAGCTTTTCACCCATCAGTGGAGCGCCATATTGCAGCCCATCTCTGAATGCTGTCTCCGTGCTCCCCATCACTGAGAGGAAAGGCCAGCCGTGCTTGTGACACCAAGACTTGTGGCAACTCAGAAAGAAGGTTGGGAGTGCAACGGGCCTGAAGAGGGGATGGAGAGGAGGTCCATGCAGTTGTATCTCAAAGCAGTTCCTACTTCAAGTAGACCTACTAGAATGAATTAGAATGGAGGATAGTAATGGCCTATCCCTTTTCACATTGATGGGTCTACTCTGAGTACTACTAACACCACTCACAACCTAGAAGTGTTTTGCCAAAGCTGTGATCTGTCAATTGGATTTGAATGATTTGTTATGTCTGTACTCCTGAATGTTCTTGTGGTTCTCATTTCTTCCGCCAGTCTGAATCCCATGACTCCTGCAGAGATTGGCTGAGTTCAGACAACATGATAATCCTCACTCAAGGCTGGAGTGTGGGTTGTTGCTGTGCCATGGGTTGTGGTTGAACCATGTGTTGTCTGAACCCAACTGCACTAACAAAGTATGGCTTGGTAACCATGAACAACAAATGCAGAGAATGTGGTTTGTTGTCGTTTCCTGTTTGTGGTTAACAGATTATGTTGCTTGTTAGTATGGCTGGCTTCAGACAACATGATAGCCCACACTTCAACAACAATCCACAGTTCAACAACCCACACTCTACCCACACTCAACCCTTGCATGTGGGTTATTGCAGTATTGTGTGGTGGGATGTTCGAGGCAGATAGAAGGAAGTACTTCTTCACACAGTCTATAGTTAAACTATGGGATTTGCTGCCACAGGAAGTGGTGATGGTGCCACTCTAGATGACTTTGCAAGGGGATTGGGTAGATTCATGAGGGAGGAGCCTATCAGTGGCTACTAGCCTTGCTGGCTATTTGATGCCTCCTTGACCAGAGGTGGCCTGCCTGCACACCCCAGTCGCTGACGAGCTGGGCAGGAGGAGGTTTCGCACCCATCCTGCTCGAGGGATCCTGTGGGCAGCTGGTTTGCCACTGTGTGTATGGAGTGGTAGACTAGATCCAGCATGTCTTTTCTTATGTGTTGTCTGAACCCAGCCATTGTATATGGGCATGGAACTCTTTTCAGCCACAAAGGCAAAGGCTTGCTTTCATGTCACTTGGTTGTAAGCACAGTGAGGACATTCCAGGGAAAACACCTTGCTGTTTTCCTTCTTTACATCTAGATTTGCAAGGCAAAGTCACTTAAACATGCAAAGAAAGCAAACAGAAAAGGAGCCAGAAACAAGAGGTGTGTGATCCATGAGTAGCAATTCCCATCTTAAGATAGGCAGGACTCTTGTGTAGTTGGCAAAGGAAACACCAACAGTGATAATGTCCAGGAGCCACATGTGAACATTTCAGGGGCCCCATGATACTGCCCACAGCAGGACACCTCACAGTTGACTTTTTGTCGGACCATCAGCTGGTTGTCTGAAATCAGCCCTCTAGCTAACTTGCAGGGCAGAACGAGTTGACAGGTGACGACCAACTTTGTACTGCTCCCGACCTGCACCGGATGATGCCTGTAATCCACTGAGTTTGTATGCTTTGGGGCATCCCCACTGGATTCATCTTTGGCTGCATCAGAAACGGATTGCGATTTTTGCTGAATGCCACAGGGAAAATCCTCATGGGGATTAATTCTACAGGAAGATTTACTGTAATTTATAGCCTTCCGGCTCCTACCTGTCGTCTCCTGTCCCCAACCCCAAAGCCTTCTACCAGATGGAGGCAGAAGAGATGAAACAGGAGCTTAGCTGTTGAGTGACGATTTCCAAGCTAATGCAATAGTATCCCCTTTTCATATATAACACATCTAAATGTGCTTGCTGCTGGAGGAATAAAGATGTCAAACACAGTTAGAACTATGACAGTAGGTTAGTTGCAAATAAAACAAAATTCCCACTAAAATAAATGCCTCAGATAAACAGCCCTCTGTGAGAAAAGGGTTCAGCTGTGAAGCTTAATTTTAAGCTTTATGGCGCGGGACAGATCCTGCCCTTGTTTTGCTTTCCTGCATACAACTGAAGGTTTCTCTATAAATGCTGACCTTGAATGTGAGCCTCCAACAGCTGATCTATAGAATCTGCACCCACTGTTGATATTATTATGGGTATTTCCTCCTGATTCTTCAAAGAATGAAGCAAGTGTGTACAAGATAAGGTTGGGATGTGCTGCTATTGTTGCTGTTTTCTTTCTCACACTCATGTTTTAATTGTGATGGGGCAAACACACAAATGGGAAGTTGACTATGGCAGAACACACTGTTGGCCTTTCTAGCCTGGTCCTCATGTTCTCCTCAAGGTGTCAAGCAGAGGACTTTCACATTACCTTCAACCTGACCCTTTTACATGAAGTCTCCAGGAACTGAACTTGAGAGGGAGGCTTCTACTTGCAGGTTATGGAGGTCTACCACCAAGCCGATGTCCTTCCCTAGTAAGTAACCCATCTATAGCAGCATCTCAACATAGTTCCAAGTCAGGCCTTCCTTGGGAACGCCTCTCAGTGGCAACAGTGTGGGAAATAGCTGCACTGGTGGCCTCTCCCCTGTGATCCCTTGGTCAAGCATTGACTGGAATCACATGGGAAATGGCAATCCAGAAGCAGCAACCAGAACACTCCTGTAATGGAAGATGGGATCTTTGTGGCCTAAAACAAGGGGTTCAGAATCTCTGTCCTGCTGGAATCATTTAGCCCTCAGGACACCCCAGTCTGGTTTGTGGAATCTCTCATAGTTCTTCCAGGAGGTGGGACTTCGGTTCTGAGCCTCCATCCACAGAGGAATCCCCTCAGAGGGCATTCTCCAATGTTAACAAGACTGAAGATAACAGTGGAGATGTGGGACAACATGGGGAAAGGCGGTTGGCTGGTGGTAAACTGGGGGCAATGCAGCCCCCACCAAAAAGAGTCCTGCCCCCCTGTCTTAAATAGTGTCATGTGCATTCAAAGCTGTTGCTTCCACTTGATTCTGCAGTTTGCAGAGGAACTTCTAGTGCATGTGAGAAGGATTCTATTTAGCCCCTTTTTCTGAGACAAAACTGCATTGGAATATGAACATATCTGTCAGGAAACAGTTCACTGAATGTTCCCCCTGCCACCTGCAAAAGACACTATACATATTTCCCTGCTGGCAAACATACTTCTGTTCAAGGAAAATAGAATGTGAAAGCCCCAAAAGACAGGTAACAGCAGCAGGCGTGACTGGATCTTAGATGGCTTTTGGTTAAGCCTGAATCCATCCAAAGCTGTGTATTCTTAAGGACAAGAAACCAACATGGCTTCTTTATTGCTGGTGGTGTTTGCAAATGCTTTTGGTCTGCATCAGTCAAGTTTTCATATAATAGTTCAAAAAGTTGGGCATGGTAATCTTGTGAAAAGTACTTCCGTATACATGTGGTATCTGATAAATATATAAATGGATTGTCCTCGGGCATCTGGGAAGCCATTCATGCATGTCCATGGGTTGTACAGAAGCAAAGTAATTTGGTGTGCTTTTGTCTCAGAGCTCTCGCTTGTCAAGCCTAAGTATATAAAGACAAAACACAGTGAAAATGACCTCCTATTAGTAGCCCCAAATGAATCTAATCCTTTTAAATAGGGGAGGAGTGAGGTTTCGGAAGCCACTCACAAGAGTGTTCTGGTGGTGTAATTCCAGTGACCTCTGTGGAATTATTTTAGAATCACACTGGATTAATTAAGAAGAAAATCAGGCCTGAGGACATTCATATATTGGAAGTATCTCTCCTCCCCACACACCCCAATATGGGGGAATTAAAAAGACACAATGGGGGCTGGGCTTCACATCCTTTCCCAGAGATGTTCCATTTAGTTGTAATTATAATTTCGTGCAATGCAGTGTTGCTGCAGATCACAGAAGGGACTAAACTATTATTTATTATCACTGGTTATTAGCCAAGCTAAAATTGTAAAGCGAGAAAGGGGGGGAAATCTTTTTGTTATTTTTCCTATACATCTAATTAGACTTTTAAAGCTGTGTAAACGTTTTCCTGAGAGAATATATTTAAGATGCTCCTCTTTTTTTTTCCTTTTGGAAATTGCAATTGGAACAATGTTTGTTTTGTGTGGTAAACAGAAGCCTTTTGGCAGTGGAATCCTTTAGTTTTGAAAACTGCCAAGAATTATTTGCTTATCTGCAGAATTTCAACCGCTCTCTTTGCCTGTAAGTCATATGGAAGCAGAGCTGGAATAAACAAGATTCTGTAGCAAACGGTTGGGCGTACTGTAAACATACATTATTATGTTCACAACCTAAGCAGTCTGCATTTCCCTATTATTAAGAGGGGAGAGAGAAAAATGGTGCGGGGGGGCGGGGAGGAGAGTTGGGAACATTAAGTCAAGACTGGATATTCTAATGTAATTTGGAAAGGGCTGCAGAGTTGTCTAAATGATAATGGTATTTGACAGTTTGATATGTATTTATAGCTGTTGCCAGCCCTGTCTGAATACTATATAGGATTATCAGGGATTTTCTGGGTTTATCACCACAGGCATGCAGGATTAACAGCCTGATGAAGTCAAAAAGAATTATTCAGCCAATCCTATCTGTATACTTATATGGCGCCCTTCACACAAGGTCCCAGAGCGCTATATATAAAACACAATAACTGCCTGGGGGAAGGCAAAGCAAAAACACAAATAAAAACAAAAACCAAAACACCCCAAAAGCTTTCACTCTTGGCTTGAAATCCACAAAAGCACCATCCTGCCAGTGGAAATATCTCAGCCCAAACTGAAAATAAAGGAACATTGCAAATCCCCTATGGGGACCTCTGCAAAATGTATAAAAACAATCCAGTCCAACTCCTAGTTAAGGGGAATATATTTAGGAGTAGGAAAGAGCAGTGGAAAGCCCAAAAGAAGCTATTTTGAGTAGAGTCCACAACATACGATGAAGCCACCGACGGGGATCTTCTGAGTGAGCTTTACCTGAAATTGGAGATAGAGATTTGAAAATTATTCTGTGGGAATGGCTGTATCTGATCATGCATGAAATGACTGACTTCAGCTAATATACTTTTCCTAAACATTTTGTGGGGAACTCTGCAGAAATATGAATGAGACACTGGAGCTGCAGTGCTAGATTTGACAACTGTAGGGGGAAGGGTTGGCAGAGATGATTTCTGTGTCCTTTTCTTTTAAACCAAAATTTAAAAATGTGTGTGCTTGCTGAATAAGGTGGCTAATAAGACCTTAATTATATCCAATTGTTATATTTATCCCATCTTTTCTGTAAGGAAGCAAGGACAATATTTATTTATTTATTTATTTATTAAAACATTTTTATGCCGCCCCATTCACCGAAGCCTCGGGGCGGCTTACAACAATAAATAAAAGTAATTATAATATAAATTACAATAAATATAAACATTAAAAATCCAAAAATACAATATAAAATAAGCCGCCCTGGCCAGATAAAATCAAGTAATACTAACAGTTAAAATGCCGCTTAAATAAAAAGGTCTTCACCTGGTGCCGAAAAACAAATAACGACGGCGCCAGGCGGACCTCTCTGGGGAGCGCATTCCATAGATTGGGCGCCACCGCAGAGAAAGCCCTCCTCCGAGTACCTACCCTCCCAATTTCCTTCACGGAGGGTTCCCGGAGAAGGGCCTCTCCCGCTGATCTCAGGGGGCGGCCGGGCATATATGGATGTATGCTCCATATTTATGGAGTTATCCCTCTGTATCTTCCCAAGTACACTAGAAAAGCTTCCCAAAGTTATCAGTGTCAGGCTGGATCCAGTGTTTTGAGGATCTTTGGACAAAACTCCTTCAGGGGACCACTTCCTCCAGTGAAGCTAATTCCTTGCTGCATTTGTCACCAGCTGCCCTTGGGCTTCACTCCCATCTTCATCCTTGCTGCCACTTGCTTGCTTGACAGTCTGGAAGCCAATGAGCAAGTCAGAACGGCATCTGCTGCCCCTTCCTTCTCACCACCACGGATGTCTGGAGCAGAGCAAAAGTCAAATCAACAGCCATGTTGTCCTGGTGAGGAAAGAGCCTTCTTGGGGAACTCTCCTGACTGGGCCTCTCCCACGGGGTGGGATCTCAACAAGTGGGTGGCCATCCTGGTCCTTGACTCCTGGGCATGTGTTTCACAGCCAAGAAATGATGGGAATCCACCGCTCCCTTGTCCAACCTCAACACACTTTCTCCTAGGCTGTGGTGGCTCTAAATAAGGTACGATCGTAATCCGCTACTCAATACAAGCTTCACCAGCTGCACTGTGTCAGCCCCTTCAATAGCACAAGCACTGAATATTCCAGATCTCCAATGTACATCTTTAATATTGCGCTGTGGTTACAGCAGCAACAGAAACACTGAATAAAAATTCCGCAGCATGTGGTGACAGGGATCATGGGCTTCCTCCCAGATTATCACTGGACTCCTCACTGAGACCACATTGATCCAGGATATTCATATGATCTGCAGATTTTAGATTTTAGCCATCTGATGTGGGAACCAATTCCATGAAGCATTTTTGCAGCATCCATTCCACCACAAAGTGAATGTAAACATTGCATTGATGCTATTCATCTTGTTTATAAAGGTAAAGGTAAAGGTTTCCCCTTGATGTCACGTCCAGTCATGCCTGACTCTAGGGGGAGGTGCTCATCTCCGTTTCCTAGCCGAGGGAGCCAGCGTTTGTCCGCAGACACTCTCCGTGGTCATGTGGCCGGCATGACTACGCACCGAAGTGCACGGAACGCTGTTACCTGCCCACCGAAGTGGTGCCTTTTTATCTACTTGCATTTGCATGCTTTCGAACTGCAAGGTTGGCAGGAGCTGGGACGGAGCAACAGGAACTCACCCCGTTGTGCAGATTTGAACCGGCGACCTTTCGATCTACCAGCCCAGCAGTTTAAACCACTGTGCCACCTGCAGTGTAGCCTAAAAGCTGGGCCTGACACGATGTCTGTGGTTTCTTATTGGTGGAGTTGCCCTTTAAGAAATGCTCTGTGTACACAAGTGTCCAAAAGGGTGAGGAGCACAAGTCACTCTAGGTATTCAAGTGACAATATGTAAATGGGGAGGACATCTGTGTGCAGTTTCCCATCCGTCAAAAACTTTCCTCCACCTGCTTTACTCTTGGAGCAGCAACCCTGTTTAACTTTTAAACTTCTCACCTGGGGACTAGTTGCATTATATATACATTTTAAAGTTAATGATGTATCAAAGACACAACTGAAGTAGCTGCAGATAGCGTGTGCATCATGGGGTGAATAAATTATAGATGTCACAGCAAACTGGATGCTTTGGGAAGGATATCTGAGGTGGCATTACTGCTGACAGAAGGAGATTCTCTTTCAGCTGAAAAGGCAGTTGCTACTTTTGGAAACGACGGCTCTCTCAGTAGCATTTTTGATGCTGAAAAAAATATGCTTGTTTAATGCTCTGACAGACAAAAACTATTTCCTTTGAATGTTTCCTTGATTTGGTATTGAGTATGTGAGACATAAGCAGGGAGAAATGGGAAACGGGGGGAAAAGAGAGAGGTGCTGGGATGTAAGAATTAAGTGAAAGGAGTTGGGGAGTGAGAAAATAATGTCTCCCAGAATCAGGTTTCTTCAGAGAAAGGGCTGGACAGAGGTCTGTTCCCTGATCGCTTTAGTACTCCACTCAATATACTCTGATTATCCCTGTTTTCTGTGACCTGCCTCTGGTAAGACACTGACCCCATCATGTCCCTATTTGGACAGATATGGGGAATGTGTTTTACAAATGTTGCTAGAATGCATTTTTAACAATGTGCTTTAGAAAGGTACTAGGTTTGGATCCATTCCCAGTTTTCCAAAACTAGAACTTTCTTATGGACAAGTGCTGTCCAAGATGAGGTGATCTGAATTTGTCATTGTTATTTAAAAGATGCCTTGGGGGCCCGAACTGCCATTGTATCTTTTCTGCCCTTGAATCATTTTCCTTATCTGAATCTCACTCTGAAGCATCTGCTTACCTTGTTGATGATACAGGCTCTGTCTGTCTGTTGGTTTTGTGCTGGAGCAAGCATCAGTTTGTGGGATATCCATCATGAAAAGTGTATTGCGGCTGGGAGGGGAGACAATTTGGGTTTGGAAACATGCTCCAGGGCCAGAGCTGGTCCCCCTCATTCAGAGCTCCTGTCTCCACCCTTGCAGCCGGCACGGTTCTTTCCATGCCAGTTGCAGAACTGAAGCTGCAGTGCCTCAGCCTATTGACTTAGGCACAAAAGACTTAGATGGCTGGAATCTTTTGCAGGGCAGAAGACAGCAGGGGCAACATTCTCCTGCATGCTCCTTCCATCCCTGATCGCCCATAATCATCTGACTTCAGCGGGCTATGGACATGCCCAATGAATTGTGCCTTAGGCTGCAATCCTGTATGTGCTTAGCTGGAAGTAAGCCCCATTGAGGAGATGCATGCATAGAATTGCACAGTTATAACTTGCAAAGGGACACCACCTTTGACCGCTAAATAGGGAACCATGCCTTGATCTAAGGAACAGATTCCAGGCTTAGCGGGTGAAGGGAAGGATGAAAAAGGAATGCCAGCAGGGCCACAGCTCCCTTCTAATCCACGCATCCGCACAGCTGCTGTTAGAATTGTTAAAAACCAATGAACATGAGAAGTACATTTCACGGGTCTTCTGCATCGTGTCTAATTTGGCTGTGTATCCTTCAGCCGGCTGAGATCAATGCGTCAGCAGGATGCATTCAGCAAAACGTCAGTGCACACTCACTTGGCTGCGTGACTGAGGCTCCCGTGTCCTTATTCCTTTAGTTCTGGCCATTCTGCAATGGCACTTCGCTGCATTATTCTCCTTTCTCAAATTCATGTTCAGGATCTGGTTGAATGCCTCCAATCAAATACTGACTTCAGGCCTGGGCTGCATTGCCTGAGGAAAAGCCCCAAGAATAAGTGGTGACTCAGATTTTGCAACTGCTTTTCCTGCTTTGCAAACTTCCCGGCTCTGCTGTCAGGGGTGACACCCGGTTGGTCTCCTTGCCAAATAAAAAGACAGCACCATCTCCTGCCTGCTCCAGACCCGCAGTGGAATAGCCCTATGCTCCAGCCTATCACTGATCCAGGCTAGTGCATGTGCAAGAGACCTGCTTTGTGTTCATACCATTTTCTAGAGAAGAAAAAGAACATCAGATGGATCCAGAAAAAGTCGGAGTAAGTATATCATTATAATGAACATTAAAATAGCAATGCCTTTTTTCTGATCCTAATAGCCATTGCATTAGCTTCCTCTTTTCGTTAAACACTATTCCCATCTTTTACTAGCTGGCTATGTATATTCTTTGTTTTCACTTTAATGGCCAAATTGACGTGAGATGGTGGAACAGGGTGTGTTGGTACACCAACCACAATGGTTCCCCTAAGAAGCAACACACAAACCAGGTGTACAAGACCTTGAGGCTGCAATGCTATGCATGCTTAACAATACCATGCTATGAGGAAGCCCTCTGGACATAATGCAATTTACTTCCAAGCAAATGTGTGATGATGGCTGCAAAACAGGCAAATGATATTTTGGGCTGCATTAGAGAGAGACAGTAGGACCCCCAGTGGATGCCTGAAACCATGGATAGTGGCAAACACTATGCAGTCGGTCCTCTGCATTCACGGGGTTTAGGGGTGCAGGACCTGCCTGCGAAAGTGGAAAAGCCATGAATAGCTCTAGCCCCCCCCCCAAAAAAAACCCAACTAGTGCCTCCTTTTTGCACCAAGGAAATGCTGGAGAGATTTCTCTTTCTGAATGGGCAGAGCAAGAAGACATGCTTTAGAGCAGGGGTCCCCAAGTCCTGGACCGTGGACCAGTGCCGCTCTGTGGCCGCACAGCAGGAGGTGAGTGGCAGGTGAGCGAGCGGAGCTTCACCTGTGAACATAAGCTCCATAATTCCCCTCATCCTTTCCCTTGTGGGCTGCCACAGCACCAAGACACCAGAGGAGGAGGCGGGACATCAGGAGTGCTCTGACCAACCGAAGCCAATCTTTTTTGAATGGGCCAAAGCTCGGCTTACTGATGCCTTGTTTCTCCAGTGAGATGACGATGCGAGCTGCCCTTCAGCCGACAGTATCCAATCGCATGTGTGGACTGTGGCTCAGGCACAGGGCAGGCATGCCAATAAAAAAGGTGGGACGACTGAGCCTTAGACGAATGGCAGCAGGTGGATTGAGGTGAAGGGGCAGGGTGGGCCTATCCATTTTTTCCCTGATTTTTCCTATGACAGTGCAAGCCCTACTGTAAAAGGCACATGTGAGAGATCTAGGAGGTGGAGCTGAGGTGGTGAGTTGTATAATTATTTCATTATATATTACAATATAATAGTAGTGGACAATAAATGCACGTAGTGTGCTTGAATCATCTCGAAACCACCGCCTCCCCAGTCCATAGAAAAATGCTCTTCCACAAAACTGGTCCCTGGTGCTGAGAAGGTTGGGGGCTGCTACTTTAGAGGGGGGCCCTCGCTCCTCTTTCATTTTCTCTCCCTCTCTGTGGTGGTGATGATGATCCTCCACAGTAGGCTACACAATTCCAAGCAAACAAACAATCTTGTTCTGATATTGATGACAAACGCAGGTTTCATGGGTGCAACTTTCACAGATTTGATTAGGACTTCTGGAAGAATTGTGACTTGCCAGCAGAGAGAGAGAGAGAAGGGAAAGAAGGAAGCCTCTGAAGATGCCTTCTTGCTGCTCCCCCTGAAGGGGGAAATCACTCTGATGTTTCCTTGCTGCAAAGAGGAGGTGCTGGTGAGTTGGAATTTGTGGGAATGCAGGGCTACCATCTGTCTGGCAGTGGCTGTTAAGCCCAGCAACAGATCCCAAACCTTTTCAGAGAATTTGGCAGGCAAGTGCCTCCTTTTGAGATGCATTACTCCCCATGATCCCCCAGCACAACCAGGGATTACAGAACTTTAATGTCAACAATTAAACTAAAATTGTGCAAAACTTTGCATATCTTGGCTCATTCCTCAGTAAAAACAGAATCTTCAGCCAAGAAATCAGAAGAAGCCTGAGACTTGGAAGGGCAGCTGTGATGTTCAAGTGGTAAGGACATTTCACTGGAGATCAAGGCCAGGATCATGGATACTATTGTATTCCTGATCACGATATATGGGTCTGAAAGCTGGCTATCTGACAGAAAATTGATGAGCTTGAAAGAGCTTTGCAAATATCCTGGGCTGACAAGAAAGATGAAGACGTGGGTCCGAGATCAAATCAAGTCAGAACTTGCCCTGGAAGCAAACATGATGAAACTAAAGTTGTCATACTTCGGGCACATCGTGAGAAGACAAGACTCACTGGAGAAAACAATACTGCTGGGAAAGTCGAAGGAGGAGGAAGAAGAGGTAGAGGTATGAGATGGATTGATTCCCTAAAGGAAGCCACAGCCGGAATTTATAAGAGCTGAGCAGGGCTGTCAAGGGCAGACACTTTGGAGGGTGGACAGCACGTAGCAAAAAAGTTCCAAGCGGTTGCTTTCTCCCTTTATATTCTGGTGTGTACAGTTCTGACTTTACTGTGTTCCTTATATACTCATACACAAGCTATAGGTTACTTTCAGGAAAGGCAGGATATCAGTCTTGCACAGTGCTCTTTCTGTAAAAAAAAAAAAAAAAAAAGTGCCGGGACTCACGTCTTGGAGTCACACTTTTACACTAAAAGAGATTTTCAATTCACCAACTTTTTTTGAAATAAAGAACTCATTTACCTTTTGCACATAGCCAGTCACTCTACACACACATAAACATAATGGTCATCGCCAGCAGTAAGCACTCAGTGCGCAACCACACGACCGATCCCAAGCTGAGCAGCGTCCCGAGCCAAGCAGCGCCCTCACAATTAGCACCGACAATCAGTGCTGACACACAAGCAGCCCGCAGGCACTATGTTAATCATTTCTGCCACCGATCTGCTATGCCCAACAGGGCGATTCACAATCACTTGGAAAAATCCGTCAAAAAACGGTGCTGGAACATCGTTCCGGTGCATTCCATGACAAAAAAAGGCCTGGTCCTACAAATAAATGCGAAATGAAATGTTCTTTCGGTGAACTGACGCTCCACTGTTCATCCTATCTGTATGCATTTGTGAGTGCACCAATTTTACCAAAACGGGGAGACACCCACACATTTGTACTCCTCGTCTCGTATGTTCTCACTGAGAAACCCCAAGAGCGTCCAGAGCTTGCAAAAAGAGGCCCAGCTCAGCTCAGCACATGAAAAATGATATTAGATGCTGCTGACCTTCGCATCCGTGTTGGCTTATCAGCACATGTACAACCCAACTCCTATTTGTACCCAGAGGGGGGGAAAAAAGAATACGAACAAAAAGAAAAAAGAAAAAAGAAAGCATCTTCCATTTTTGTCAAGCTGAGCTGTACATAGGGTCACCCAAGCTAATAAATGAAACATGCATAATTCATCACTTTACACGGCATTTGGATCTTTTAAATCACTCCCAATGAAATACTTGAATTGTAGGTTGCTACCATGCCTACCAAAGCTATTTATCCACTTAAAAAAATTACAATCTCTCTCTCTCTCTCTTTCTCTCTCCCATTTCTTTCCCCAATGTAGCCTTCCTTCTTATTCTCCTCTGTGTGTATGTTTTTAACTATTTACTATTTTAATGAAAATGCAAACAAGGGTAGGTTTATTTCCATAATAGACAGCGACATAAGGCACATTAATAATGTACAAGCCTCAGTGCGAGGAGCTGCTCCACACGCCCCTTTCACACATGATATAATCACACAAAAGCATCCCCCGCTTTGCCGTGCACCTTGGTGAACAGAGGCACAGTCTGCACTGGAGTATTTCCCAGAGGTCTGTCACTCAGCTCTGCCCTTGGCAGTATCAAGAAACTATAGGCTAATTTAGCGGGCTGAACTGATCTTTTTCGGTATCCTCCTCGTTTGGTATGGTCTATATTGCTTCCTCCTGTCCCTTCTGTTTGGAAGAAGAAATTAGGCCATTTCATAAAGGCACGAGGCCATGTTTCATCTCCTTCCCTCTCCTTTGGACCAAAGCTGGCTTTCCCTCCCATGTCTACATCCATTTGCAAAGGGGTGACAATAAGGGGAGAACCCACCCAGTTGCCCCCCCCCCCTTCTCATCAGTTGTGCAGCCTGATAATTAGACACCCTGAGCATATTGGCCTGATTGTGGGTCAGGGAGAGGGGGTCCCTTTATGTGGTCATACATGGTAAAGAACACAACAAATGATCTCTCCCCAGCTCCCAACTACCATCCTGTGCTTCGAAATGACTTCTACCTTCCAAATACATTAGAACTAGCAAGCAAACAAATCAAACTGATTGCTAATCCCATTTTAATTATTGCTTTTTTAAAAAATCTGAGCATGTGCTGTTTATATTTCAAACTCACTTAATTTGTAGCACCATCATGGTGACAGAAATGAATTGCCATTTACTTCTTCTACCTTGATGCTAAAGCCAGCGACTTGGGAATAAGCATGCAACATCTTGTTGTCGAAAAGGGTGCATTTATTTATTTATTTCAGAAGTGGAAATAATCCATCTGTGACTACGCATACAATAAGAGGAAAGGACACAGCAGTGAGCAAAGGTACATGCCCATTCAGTCACCCCGGCTATGATTAACAAGGAAAGAGAAAGGATGCTGCAGAGAGCAGAATCAGCCTCAGAGGTCTGTCTCTGGCATGCCCATGCTAACCTAGCTGCTTACGTCAGGCGACTTTTCCACAGCCTGCTGCTGCCCAGCTGATCTTTCAGAGGCCTCTGGCCTGCTAGGCTTGGAATCCATCTGTTGCGCTGCTTGCAATCATCAGCCCGCCTCATAACATCTAACCAGATTTCGCTGCTAATAATCTGTTTTTATCATTCTCATTTCTTGCCGCTAAATCTGTAAACTTCTCAGCCTGCACTGTGTTCTGCAAAACAAACATTGTGCTTGACAAAATGCATGCATTTGAAAAACGGACAAAGAAAGATGGCATGCACTGCTAAAATGTGTCGTAAGCGCACACTAGTCAGTGGGTCCGTGTGGCCAAAAATATGCATGTTTGAGAGGTGTATGCACATTACCAGAAACAAACAAACAAACAAATTTCCATATGAGTTTTTAAATGCACAGAACAGAATGTGCTTACTCTGTGATTGAGAGCCAGTGTGGAGGAGTGGTTCAGGGTGCAGGGCTGGGCCTCAGGCAACCTGGGTTCTAGTCCCTGCTCGGCCATGGTGCCAACTGGGTGACTTTGAGCCAGCCACGGACTCTCAGCCCAGCCTCCCTCGCAGGGTTTATTCTGGGAAAGAGAATCAAAAGTCTCACATTAGCAAGAGATGTAGTAACCCTAAATAGGGAAGGGAGGTTGGTGGACGTGCAAAACAGGTCCTGCCAGACGAACCTTATGGAATTTGACATCCACATGGTAGGCATGTCATGAGAGGAGCCAGCTGGGGGTCAGACTAGATGGCCCGGGAGGAGGCCCCTTCTGACTCGCTCTCGTTCTGGCTCTATGTTTCTATGAATGTCCTCGTGACTGTGAGCCGCCCGGAAGTGCCATGGCACAATTGGGCGGCATGCCATTGTTTTAAATACATAATAATAAATAAATAAATCTAGACAAGACCAGCAATTTCAGCAAGACCGAGACAGGTAGATCCTTCCATTCCTAGTCAGAAGATGCCCAGCCCCATGACTAGGTTGAAAGCCTATGATCCCTCCTTTACAAAAGATGTTCCTTTCTTTAAGTAGCCGACAGATGTGGAAGCTGCTGTGCTGCTGTGAATTGGCCATCCTAAGGCTGCTTTACAGCCATACATCCATCAAATTCAGCACATGGGCAGTGGAGCGAGGGGGCACAGAGCCCACCTCAGCACAGGTTTTTTTCACTTGGGTGAGATGTATATTTATTTCTGTTTAACTGGCATCAATTGTTTTAAGCTAGATGTACGTAGGAGCACAAACATCCAGCGCGGCTGTTGCGCTCCTACAGATGGTCCTGTGCCAGCAGGACCCACAGCTGGTATAACAGGGAGTCGGCACTTCATAAAAGAATGCCGGAAACCGGTACAAATTCTCTTTTCTGGCTAGTGGAGCAAGTTAGTGGAGCTCCTTCCTTCAAGCTCTGCAGACTTGATTTGCTTTTAAAAATAACTTGCTACCTGTCACATGTTGTGTGACAGGTGTTCGTGACCATCCTGTCCCCAGGATTCTCCTCTGTACATTTACTTGGGAGTAAGTCCTACTGAACACAGTGGAGCTTTCTTCCGAGCAGACATGCCTACAGTTGTGCTGTAAGCCTGATGTTTGTGGAGGGAGAAATGGCATAGAAAATAACATAAAACTCTTAATCCAGGGGACCAAAATATTTAGAAAGATGTCTCATTTAGAGCAGAGGGAATTCTTAAATTATAAACACCATGAGAGTCTAGAAGAATCTGGTTTTAGTGATACTGTTTAAGTTTGAATTAGCTCAGCCTACAGTAATCATAGCAATGGTGCTTTTTCAGTGGTAAATATGCTTAAACACTGAATATTTCATTAAGATGGAAAAGAAACATATTTTTCTGCTTTTTGAAATGGAAGATTGGGGCAGGGATGCAATGCAGACTAAACTATTTTTTAGGAAAATAGTGGAAAAATAGAATTCAGTCTGCATATAAAATATTACTTGGCATTATGAAATGAATGTGCAAATGCTTTAGTGATAAAGCTGAATATAAATAGGAAAAGTGGGATCCACAGAATTGCATGCTAAGTGGTTAACTATTTTGTCTAGAGCACAAGAAAGGCAAAAATTTTAAACAGAAAATGGCTCTATATTGGAAATGACAAGAAAATGACACTGGTATCTGGAAATGCATGTGTAATTTTTGAATTTTCCCAAAGAAGCTGCCAGCTGACCAGAATCAACAAGCAACAACAGTCAATAGTGTATATGTTGCGTTTTGCTTCTTTACACGTTGCTAGTAAAACGAAGGATAAGGCTGGCTTTATTTCAAAGAAGAGAAACAGTGCCATTCTACAGGTGGCCGGCTGCAACTTCTATCAGCTTCAGTCAGCATGGATAATGCCTGTAGAAGATGGGAATTGTAGTCCAGGAAATTCCAGAGGCCCACGAGTTCCCTTGGATTGGCCACCTATTTTCCCAGAAGGTTTAGAGAAAATTCCAGTGGAGTAGAATAGAAATTTCCTTCATCCATCCAGATGCAGCTAAGTTTAATGCCGTGGGTTTAATGTTAAATTCAATGTCAATATTGTTGTATTTATTGAATTATTGTTGCATTTATTGAATTTTGTTTGTAAGCTGTCCAGAGACACATAGTGATGTGATGGGTTAGAAATATCCCAAATAAAGAAATAAATGTGCAAAGCGATCCTGTGACCCTAGGCAGCACGTCCGAGCTTAAAGCTGGGGATCCAGGCTCAGCTTCACTGCTCCCTCTTGTAGTGGAGTGGAAAGAAGTGTGCCGTCTGGGTCTCTGAGGTCATACGAATGACCTCGGAGAAAGAGTAACGATAACAAGGGCAAGATTGGATTTCCCAGGAAATGGCGTAACCTGATAGAGTGCCTTAGCAAGGTGGATGGAATTGGCCATCTAGAATTGCCTGGTGGGAGCAGCACTGTGGTGAAGATCACCTTGTCACTCCTTTCAGCCTGCGTTGGATGCTCTGTTTCCTAGCCGAGGGAGCCAGCGTTTGTCCGCAGACAGTCTCCGTGGTCGTGTGGCCGGCATGACTACACACCAAAGTGCACGGAGCGCTGTTACCTGCCCACCGAAGTGGTGCCTTTTTATCTACTAGCATTTGCATGCTTTCGAACTGCAAGGTTGGCAGGAGCTGGGATGGAGCAACGGGAACTCACCCCGTTGTGCTGATTCAAACTGGTGACTTTTCGATCAACCAGCCCAGCAGCACAGCGGTTTAACCCACTGTGCCACCGTATCCCTAGGCACACATATACCATAGGTGAACTGCTAGTCTTTGCACTAGGCTTTGCCCCTAGGCCCACCTCAATGCACTGGACATTCCCTTAAGGACTGTTCCAAAAAATATCCTTGCTTTATGCCTTTGCTTTCTCCCTTCTGCCCATGTAAAACCAAGCCAAACCAAACTCTGAAGAGAGACTTTTCCTCTAGTGCTGAAAAATGAATGCTGAAGACACTTTGCTAGGCAAAGGATACAGAATGGAATACAAAATGGCAGCCAAATGACCCGCAGCAATAAAAACTGAGTCCAATCTCATTTGCACCAGTTAGTCCAGTGAAATGCCAGTGATGTCGGTGGACTGACTGCTGATTAATGCCACTGCCTGCAAGATAAAAATCTGTCCCATTAGCTGTAAATTGCAGGGAGTTTTCTCAGTTAAAAGGCAATCCTTGTTAAGCCTATTCATCTGTTTGAGGCTGTAATCACATCCTACAGCCAGAGAGAAATGGCCTAGCCAAGTCAGTTGTGAAAATTGTATTGATTTCAGTAGGACTTCAGCTGAAACCAGATGTTGATGGGAGATGTGTAGCAGCAGCAGCAACTGTATCTTTCTTCCTCCTTTTCCCATACCCTGAGAAATCTAGGAACACAGAACATGTGATATGACTTCAGCTTCCTGTGAGTCTTCTTCTATGGAACATAGAAGAACATAGAGGTGCACACAGAAAGCAGTGGGGCTACACTTGGTAATGAGCAAGCTTACTCCAGCTACTTAGGAGTAGAACTACATAGAAATAATCGAATTTGGTTCCACAAACTGAGGGCAGGTAGCCATGTATGTATATAATTATGTTCAATACATACCTTATGCAGAGCTTTTGCAGTGGTGACACCACCAGATGGGTTTGACTGGCATCTATCAAGGCCATTTTGGTTCACCGAGGGCCAGACCAGCCTACCTTAGGCAGAGTGAGAACCGAGGTGCATGCTTCTCTGAAGTCAGATCAGCTTTTCACTTTGTACCATCAAATCAAGCCAGAACTTTTCCTGGGGGCAAAAATGATGAACTTGAAGTTGTCTTACTTCTGGCACAGCTTGAGAAGAGAGGACTCATTGGATAAGGCAATCATGCAAGGGAACATCAAAAAGGAAGAGGAAGACCAGGCACGAGATGGATCAGCTCCATAAAGGAAGCTGCAGTCTTGAGTATAAAGTTGCTGAGGACAGGATATTTGTAGGACATTGTTTCACAGGGTTGCCATAAGCTGGAAGTGACTCGATGGCATGTAGCAATAAAACGCAATAGTCTGAGGACCTAAACAAAGCTTTCAGTATGTGAATGGGTTGTATATAGACTCTTGTCCATGGATGGATATGGATATTCGGTCTGCCTCTTTTAAAGTTTATATACACTTCTTCGGAAGCTGTAGTTTCATACCTGCATGAACTTCATATGTATGTATCAAATCCAATATGCAAATCCATGTCATTATGTTTGCTTTATTTTCTTCCCTATAGTTTTGTTTAACTGTTAAAATGCATTTAGAATGAGCAAGGAAAAGGGTAGATATGGCAGTACCCACCCTAACCCCAAGACTAAGAATAGGAAGAGAGCCCTGTACCTCCGGGGGGCTGGAGGAAGCCGCCCCCTCCCTCACCTCTTTCAAACTGTGTGTGTTTGCACTTTGGGACCACCAATGTGTGTGAGCACCTCACTGTCCTGCACACCACATGGGTGCTACAAAGAGCAAGCTGGGACTGCGTATTAAGCTGCAAATCCCTTTGCTTAAAAGAACTCTGTGTTGATCATTGTGGTAACTCCCCTAATGCATATTTTCAAAGAGGTAAAAGTCAGTATAATTAAAGTTCACTGGTGTTCTTTGGTGAGTATATTTGGCATTGTCAGTCTGTCTGTCCTTCTTTCCTATTTTATTGTATTTTATTATTTTATTTTTGCTTTGCAGTTTTGGTTTCAGTAAGTCCAAGCCAGACATCTAAGCCTGATCAAGAATCTTGCCCCAAAACATGGAAATCTTTGTTCCTTCCCTTCAATTAAATCTCAAACGGCCCCTAGGTAAAATGGGCACAGTAGGGAAGATTTGACTTGGCCCCAATTGAGAGGTTACAATGCTGATCTAGCTCCCCCTGCCCACTGCTTCCTTCAAGCTCTCACTGGATGGGCCTGTTATGCTGTCTCCGAATCGAATGGCCACCCCTTATGTCCCAAGTTACATATAAAGATGCTCAAGTGCAGGCTCTGTTCCATACAGGACATTTTGGACAGGGCCAGCAGTGGCAGCTTTGTTCAGAGCCTTCTAGACAGTCGAACAAAAACCTGAACGGGGCTTGGCATTATTTATTTCCTAGAGTTCTTCAGTCAAACTCAGCAGGGAGATGCTCAGCTGAAATAGAAGTGATCATTGTCTATTGACGAGAATCAGAAATGGTGATATGAGCAAAGCAAAGCATCCTCAAAGGGAGGGGTACTCTTGACATTGCTCATAAAACACCAATGTGCTAACATTTACTTTGCTGTCACACTGGGTTTGTTACATTAGACATCAGTTCCATTTTTCACCTCCCAGTTAAACAATTTTAGGTTATTACTTCACAACACATCATTTATGTCGCTCTCTTTACTAACACAGAACCATTATCTTGCCAGTCACCAATGACAGGTGATTTATTTCAGATTTCTTGTGATACTGGTTAAAAGAGGGGGAAAGAGTAGCTCCGTTTTGCAGTGGAGCGGGTGGGAGGCGTGTTGCGTGGGTACCTGCAGAGCTGGCCCAAGACATGTAGCTGCTGTTGGTGAAGAACAAGACAGTGCCCCTCATTCCAGGTACGGAAGGTGGCTGGACTGGAGTTGAGTCTGCTGCAATCCGGGTGAAGAGATGGCATCCTTGAAGCACCCAAGGCACACAGACAGCGCTGTGCCCTGGCAGAGGGAAATGGCTGGGGCACATAGGAGGAGTGGTCAGGAGAGCACGAATGGCTGCCCCCACATTGCCCTGCCTTCACCTCCTGAGGCAATCTCCTCCCTACCTAATGGCAGGGCCGGCCTAGTCATATCTGTGTCTGGGCAATATGCATGCAGGGGATAGCAGCGATGAACTAAAGCACCCCTTGTTACTTTCCCGATATTTTAAGTGCTGGTGCTATTTTGAAGATCGGGTTTATTTGTGTTGATTCGGAAGATGCCGTGCTTTCATCGTATCACCATCCTGGGACTCAAGGTGAAGGACAGTAGAGAAAGCATTTAAATAAATAAGGAAGCAAGCAAGCAAGCCAGGACATGCAGGCATGCATCGTTAGGTGAAGGACGGTAGAGAAAAGTGCTTAAATAAATAAGGAAGGAAGCAAGGAAGCAAGGAAGGAAGCCAGCCAGCCAGCCAGCCAGCCAGCCAGCCAGCCAGCCTGGCATGCATCATTAAGATTTTTTATTCACAGGGACGCAATTGCCACCCTCGGAATTCTCCATTCCTCTGAGCAGTTCTCCCGTTGGCTGAGGAGAAATGAACCTTCCCAGCAACAATGCATTGTTCCCTGCCTTAATGCAAAGTACGTTGGGGTGGCTTAGTCTGGAGCGGGCCGTTAAGACCTACTTCCGGTGGAGATGCTGCTGCTGGAACTGAACAGGTGTGTTGACAAAGATCAGCTCAGCTGTGCACTCTCCTTGCAGCATGGCTGTGGAGACCAACATGCTAAGCCCCTCAGGATGCTTATCACGGAGTGTATTTACCACTACACCTTGGGAAGACTTCATTACATCCTTCAGTTGAGCCATTTTGCAGAAGACATCCTAGGTTAGTTTTGGGAACTCAGGAAGACTGATGCTCATACTGAGCTTTTAAGGTCCCAAAAGCACAATCCTAGGCCACTTTAGGCAGAAATATAACAGGTCCTAGCATTCTCCAATCTGCATAGTTGGCTGGACAAGGCTGTGAGCTTTAGGACTGCGCACAGCTCAATAATACTTGATACAACTGTTGCCTTATCCATGTCGCTTCTTTTCTTGTTCTATTTCCTTTTTCTGTTTGCATTTGGTTTTACAATTTGTATTGTCAAGTTTTATGAAGTTGAACACTTTTTGGAAACAAAGAGCCTTGTGGCTAACGGGGCAGGCTAAATAGCTAATAAATAAATAAATGTTTTAATTTTGGTATACTGGTGATAAAATTTCAAAATGTTATGTTTTGTCTTGAACACATTTGACAAGAGAGAGAGAAACACAATCGGATTTAAATCAGTCAATCAGTGAATCAGTCAGTCATTGTTTCCATTATGGCTTTCTCACAACCTTTCAATGAAAAGATTGAAAGTCAGGTGGAAAGATTCAGGAAACAAGTCAGGTGGTGTCGACAAGTAGCCACTATTTGTCTTCTGTGATCATCACAGTTGTGTTCTGTTACACAACTTGTACTGGGCTGAAAAGCCGGTCAGCTCTAGCTTCTTCCAAACTCCTGTCTATGATGCTCTAGGGCTTGATCTCAGTCCCCCAACTCTGTCTCCAAACAAATCTCCACAGCTCTTTTTTAAAATCTAAATTCAGCATTTAGTTCCCCTGCCTGTCTAAAGGTGAAGCCTCCCACCCCGCCCTGTTCCTCCAAAGAAGGGCACCTGATTTTAGTTGAGAGAGTCCCATGGCAATAACTTGCAGGATAGAGTTGTCTAGATTAAGCATGGAGGAGTATGACAGCTGCAAATAGGATGTTTCACTGTGACTCACAAGATAAGGAAATATACAGAGAGCAGGATGAAATCATGACTATACCTGCAGGGTGTCTTTTCTGCCTTATGTGCATGTTGTTTTCAAATTACCAACCTCACACAAGAGGCTCTAGAATATTACTTTTCACATCTGATGAAAGCATATCACTCCTTAGTTAACATTTCTTTTCAAAATAGGCTGGAAAATGTGTTGCCTAGAATTTGGGCTAAGCAAACCCGCAAGGTAAGAGCTGGCCTCAAAATTGTGCTGTATGTCAGCCCTCCCCAGTCTGGTACCCTCCGGTTGTTTTGGACTTCAGCTTCCAGTGCAACCAGACAGCCAATCCGACAGTCAGGAATGGTCCAAAGCATCTGGAGGGACCACTGGGTAAGACTGCCTTATGGAGTTGGAATTCTGTTTCATGTGTCCTGGAATTCTGCATAACAGTGAGGCTATATTGGTCTGCAGGATGAGTTATTACAATTTTATTTCTATCCTACGGGTGTGAGTAACAGTTTCCACATACTCTGTTCCTCATCCTTCATGTTAAAACTCTCTAGGTTCTACTCTGCCTGCAAAGGCATCAAAGAGTTGCCAGAAGCATCCAGAGCTCAACCTCCTGGCCCGTGCTGGCTGCTGGTTTTGGGGGTCCCTTGGGCAGTGCACTCTCTCCCAGCGTTGAGCTTCTCACTGCCACTGTCCCCAGCGGCTACTGCGACTCCTCCTCTTTCTAGTATTTGCTTCCCCGAGACAGGGAGAGTCTGTGAGGAAGCAAGCTGTGGCATTCCGTACCCCCGTCTCACCATCGCTTTGGTTTGGGCCATGGGGAGAGGCAGTTGAACAAGAAGATCACAGAGATGAATAGGAGGGGCAACGCCATAGGCAGATGCCCAATCAGGCCTACTTTTGATACTGGTCCTGATTATACCAATTGTTTCCCAGAGTAGGGGGTTCCTTTACATATTCCCCTTTAAGTGTCAATGCAAGAATTCTTGAATCAGAATGCTTCTTTGTTTTCCTGGGGTGTGTGTGTGTGTGTGTGTGTGTGTGTGTGTGTGTGTGTGTGTTAGCCGATATTGACCTTGAAACAGTAGGGGATTTTTTCCCCCCTAACAGCTTTTAGCAATGTATTTGCTGTGCAACCAAGAACTAGAGTGTATATTAATGCTTCTTCAGTACTGATTATTTTTACATTGTATCACTGTTTTTGTCTAACCCTGTTCAGTATTTATACACTTCAAAGGAAATTTAAGATACATGCATACAATCAAATGCAATATTTTGTAAAAGCATCAAGACTTTCAGATCTTAATTAGTACTTTCGAGCATCAAGACTTTCAGATCTTAATTAATTCAATGGAAACACACACATAGCATCTTTGAAATGTACATCTAAGGATCCATCTAGGCATGAAAGGGGCAGTACGTGTGCCTTCTCTGTTCATGGGTGCAGCTGTTGGTGATTTAACTTTCACAACAAAAGGTGGAAGTACAGGAGAGGAGAGCAAACTCTCCTTTTCCTTACCTGTTGCTTCAGGTATTTTTCCTCTGTCCCAGCTTGCTTCCCATCTTGGTTCAGAATGGGAAAAGAAAAAGTATCACAGAGAAGTGGGGAGGATCGTGTGGACAATGGATCGCTTCTCTACAACTTTGCACACCTCTTGTTGTGAGACTTAGACCTATTGTGTTGTTGGTTCACATGGGCCAGGCACCCAAAACACCACCTTCACAGCAGAGGAAGCAAGGCGGAGGATTGTTGGATGAGGAAGAGCCTTTGTTTAATTTTGTGCTCTCTTTCCTTGGGAGAACATTTACGTAGCAAAGGTCATGGAATCTGTTGCTCTCCAGGCTTCGCAGGGTCTGTGGGCTCATGCAGAGCCAGAACAAACCAGCAGAAATAACACAGCCATTCTCCTCCAAGGCTACCACAGACATGAACGAATGCAGAAACTGTCCCAAACAGTGCCCTTATCCAACTGTCATGTCTTTCGTCTTATCACTTGGCAATTTCCCAGGTGCCAAGAAAAGCATGTGTGCTTGGAACAGGTATGTCTAAAGAAGGCAGTGCTCTACCCAAGCTGCCAGTTCACCAAGCTGGTGAAGGCAAGCAACTCTCTGTTTGGCCCAAGGGACAGATTCCATCTTGGAAAAGCTTCCACAGTTGACATTCCAGTGGTGGCTGGAACCAAAGATGGGGACGGCAAAACCCAAAATCAAACTCCCCCACATTTCATAGTTACCAAATTAAGGTAAGATATATGTCAACTCAGAAGTAAGCATAAGCACCAGGTATGTTCATAAATAAGCAGGACAGGTCTGTGCAGGAATACTCAGATGTATGTAAGCAGGTCTGAAACAGTCAGACCAGCAGCATCTCAGACACCCAACATCCCCAGGTCTCTTACATCTCTTATTGTAAGCTGTCTCGAGACGTTCTGTAGGGGACAGGATAGAAAAGCTTTTAATAAATAAAATTAATACATAAATTGCTCTTCTTGGAAAGCACTGTGAGTATCATGTCTACTAAGGAGTGAATCATGTAGCATTACTTCCAAATAGCGTTTTGGATCAGAAGGAAGCATATCTATCATGTCTCCTCGCAAGTAAGCAGGGCAAGCCTCTGCAGGAAAGAGAATAGAATCATTTAGAGCTTCCTTATCCAGTCACTCTCCCTCTGGCCCACAGAAAAAAGTCTTTTCTCCAAGAATCTCCAGCTGATCGGAAACAAGCACTTTCCTCTACCAGGCACTGAGAAAGAGAACCTTTTTCTTTGCTAAGCAAGGAAACGCACTTTTCTCTGATTAATTGCAGATCAGAGATCCCAGTTTTTCTCTCCATGGCTGAGAACAAGGAAAGAAGGCACCAGGCAGGTGGGGAATAAAATTTATTTATTTATTTATTTACTTATTTATTTATTTTCTATTCTGCCCAACAGCTGAAGCTCCCTGGGAGGTTCACAGTAACATATTTAAAAGCAATATAAAATGCACCAATTAAAACATATTAAAACTTCATAAAAGTTGACAATACAAAATGTAAAACCAAATAAAAACAGAACAAAAATTATACATTAAAAAGACCCTGTTAAACCCAGTCTAACAACCGGCAGGCTCCAGTAGCTAATTAAACGCCCTGCAGTAGAGGGCAGTCTTTACCTGGCACTGAGAAGATTATATAGTCAGTGGGGAACTCATTCCACAAGTGGGGCAGGGGCACCACTGAAAAGGCTCTTCGCCTGGTTGCCACCACCCAAGCCTACCTTGGATATGGCAGTTGGATAAAGGCTACAGAAATTGCTCAGAATGTCTGAGTAGGAAGAGGTCAGAAGAGGTGTCCCATCAGGTAGCATGACCCCAAGCCATATAGGTCAAAACTAGCACCTTGACTTGGGCTCAGAAGCATAGAGGCAGACAGTACAAGTGGGCAGAATTGGCATTCTATTGTCAGACCCTTGTTGTCAATCTGGTTGCTTCATTTTGCACAATATGCAGCTTTTAGAGGTTTCCAGAGCATAAATCACTGATAGCAGGCTATCTCTGTTCAGATATGGATGTAGCTGTCCTGCCAGTCAAAGCTGGTAGAAGGCACTCTGAACCACTGAAGCCCTCTGGGTCACGACGATGGCACAAGGCACAACCTCAAGCTAAGAGACTGCTCCTTCAGGGCAATGCAATCCCATCTAGAACAGGTTCGATTCCCTCTCTCCGGTCAGACAAGTCAGCATCTGCTTCATTTTGTAACTTCTCATCCAGTCTATTGTCGCAGCCTGGCACCGGTTGGGCACATTCACAGCCTCACTTGCTGAAAATGAAATTGGGACAGAGCTGCGTGTCATCAGCATGTATATGGCAACCCACTCCAAAGCTCTAGATGACCTCAGCCAGAGGTTTCATGTAGATGTTAAATAACATGGGGAACAAGACTGAGCCCTGAAGAACTCCATACAGAAGGATCCAAGGGGCAGAGCAATATCTCCCAAGCACCACCTTCAGGAGGCTACCATCCAAGTAGAGGTGGAACCACTGCTATCAGGCTCACAGATTTGAGCTTCCCCATCCCTGTCTTAGGGATCCCTTCTTCCATCTGTCTCCCCTGTCCCTTCTTCAAAACAGGTGGGTCAATTTGCAGTTCCTCAGACTCCACACCTGCTGCAAGTACAGCCAGGTAAAAAAGAACATTGCTAGGCTTGTCCTGTCCTCCCCACTGCCGCCCACCACAAGTCTTCTTTGTCATTTCTGTAGACCATATCTGGTGAACTGCGTTCTGGATGGTTGTACAACTCCTGGAAAGAAAAGTGGCAACCTTAGATGTGCCATCATGGAGCATAGCTTTGGTTTTCTTTAATTGGAAAGTCTTTTGCCCAAAGCGTAAGTTGATCCTTATCAACAAACATGGCAACCCTGGTCATGTGCAATGAACTCATTAGCTGAAAAGTTGACATTTACAATAAAAGGGCTCCTGGCCCAGGCATCACGTATGGACTTCATAATTAATTGCAGTCACAGCAACACAGATCGCCTTTGTTTATTTTGTTTCCTTACTAATGCATTCTAGGTCTGATGTTCATGGTAATGGCCTGGCCTGGGGGAGAGGGATGGGTGAGCGGACTCTGGCTGGGAGTATTTGGCAGGAGGTTCTACTCTGTGGAGGGACCACTTCCATCTTCGAAGTGATATTGACCTCCTTTTCAAGGAGCATATGATGAATGTTTTGAACATGCAAAGTGCCGCAGAGCTGCTTGTTATTGCAATTTCGATTAAAACACGCAGTCTTCCACATTGCAAACAATACCATGGGACACCATTGCAAATAAGGTCTTCTGGATTGTGCCCAAAATATATAGCCAATCCTGCCAAATAAGCTTATCTAAATGTCTCAGGTAGAACTGTATTTTAATTTTAGAAAAGCAGTGTGTCTTCCTACTTGGCTCATATTTAAAAGACTGCTTTCAGGGGGTCAGATTTTAGCTATACAGATTTTAGTTTTGTTGTACAAAGACAACACATTCTGTTAGGTTTGAAATGCTTGGAAGAATGTTGAGGAGTCCAAGATGCTGCTTTTATACTTCAGTGAAAGGAAGCTGCACAAGTTCAACTCCTGGCTTCTCCTGTTTAAGGGATTTGAGTTTTGGGACTCATTCTGGCTCAGCCCTCCTACAGCTGTGCCTGAAGGGTCATTGTGGAAATTAGGCAAAGCCCAGGCAATGATCCAGCTTTCCTCTCGTAAACTTACCTAAGGATGTGCTAGGAGGCTGCTGGCAAACTGCTCTATTTTTAAAAAAAATCTGTTTATTTGCTTGTCCTTTACTTGCTGCCTTTGGACTTAGGGTTGTAACAAAGCACCATGGAATCTGTCCCTCCAGCATTCAGGACTTCCTCTTCCACTTGCACTTGTCTTAGAAAGTGAGGTGAGCCCCAGGGAAGTCCATGTACGCTCCTGGAATGAAGGCTGCACTGCTGGCCACCCTGTCCCATGTCAATGTGCTTCATCCCATGCAGCGCAAACAAATGATGTGGAGGAGGGAAGCCACTGGCACAGTGCTTGCGCAGGGCTCACTTCCTGGGGAACACCATGCATACGCTTGGTGCACTCACCAGAAACATAATCTTATGACTGTGACATAGCAGACCTGATCCCAGGGAGCCAACCCCAAGGAATCCAACAGATTCCCACCTCCAAAACAGATTCCTTACGCATTCCTATTTTGGACTACCTCAAAAAGATTCAACACCAGGCTTGCTCTTGCACTGAGTGGTGCAGGGGCCAATTTTGAAGTGCATGCGTTTCTCATGAAGGTTGCCATGCCGCACCTCCCAGTCCAAACATGGAGGCAGCTGTGTTGATCCATATAAATGAGTGAATTCCAGTAGTTTTCATCTGCAAGCGGAACAGAATTTTTTCCTCAATCAATATCAGGCCAACCCAAAACACTTTGCATTACAACAGAGATAATTTGCACATATTGTTTCATCCCCCTGCCCTGCAGCTACTGAGAAGATTGCAGCTAAGCCTGAAGAGAACAGGGCAGCTTGGGGATGGGGGGCAAATTAGTGTCCTTGCTAATCAGAGAGACTCCAGGCTGAAGGCACAGCCAGCTAGCTTCCTCCAAGGATGCAAATACAGCAACAAGAGAGGTCTGGAGGATCAGATCCACCAAGTAATGACTTCCCTCCATTTGTCTGAGGCATAGGAACTTCCTGGAGAGTGGGTTTTATCTGGATGGCTGTGGCTTGTATTAGCTTTAGCATTCAGTACTAAAACTAGCACTAGTAATTCTGTAGTCTGAGCAAGCTTTGCAAATAGCTGAGGAAAGAAGCGAAGTGAAAGGCAAGGGAGAAAGGGAAAGATACACCCAATTGAATGCAGAATTCCAGAGAATAGCTAGAAGAGATAAGAATGCCTGCTTAAATGAACAGTGCAAAGAAATAGAAGAAAACAATAGAATAGGGAGGACCAGAGAACTCTTCAAGAAAATTGGAGATATGAAGGGAACATTTCATGCAAAGATGGGCATGATAAAGGACCAAAATGACAGGGACCTAACAGAGGCAGAAGATATTAAGAAGAGGTGGCAAGATTATACAGAAGAACTATACAAGAAAGAGCTTAATGTCCCTGATAACCATGATGGGTGGTCACTGACCTTGAGCCAGACATCCTGGAATGTGAAGTCAAGTGGGCCTTAGGAAGTCTGAGCAACAGCAAAGCTAGTGGAGGTGACGGTATTCCAGCCGAGCTATTCAAATTCCTAAAAGGGGATGCAGTAAGAGTGCTACACCCAATATGCCCTTAACAGCTTGGGTCCTGATTACCTGAAGGAGTGCTTACGTCCATATATGCCCGCCTGCCCCTTGAGATCAGCAGGAGAGGCTCTTCTCCAGGAACCCTCCATGAAGGACATTAGGAGGGTAAGTACTCAGAGGAGGGCTTTTTCTGCGGTGGTGCCCAATCTATGGAATGCGCTCCCCAGAGAGGTCCGCCTGGCGCCGTCATTATTCGTTTTTCTGTTCCAGGAGAAGACCTTTTTATTTAAATGTCATTTTAATTGTTAATTTAATTGTTAATATTATTTATTTATTTTATATCCTTGGCCAGGTCGACTCAAATTATATTGTTTTTATATTGTGATTATTTATTTATTGATGTGAGCTGCCCCGAGGCTTCGGCGAATGGGACGGCATAGATGCTTCCTAAATAAATAAATAAATTTGGAAAACTCAACAGTGGCCACAGGATTGGAAAAGGTCAGTTTACATTCCAATTTCAAAGAAGGGCGATGCCAAAGGATGTTCAAACTACCACACCATTGCACTCATTTCACATGCTGGCAAAGTGATGCTCAAAATCCTACAAGCTAGGCTCCAGCAGTATGTGGACCGAGAACTACCAGAAGTACAGGCAGGATTTCAAAGAGGGAGAGGAACTAGA
>NW_025335550.1:17735012-17739847 GCF_004798865.1 Varanus komodoensis | reverse complement strand
AGAAAGCTAGGCTCCAGCAGTATGTGGACCGAGAACTACCAGAAGTACAGGCAGGATTTCAAAGAGGGAGAGGAACTAGAGATCAAATTGCCAACATACGCTGGATCATGGAGAAAGCTAGGGAGTTCCAGAAAAACATCTACTTCTGCTTCATTGACTACGCTAAAGCCTTTGATTGTGTGGATCACAACAAACTGTGGCAAGTTCTTAAAGAAGTGGGAGTAGCAGACCATCTTATCTGTCTCTTGAGAAACTTATATGAGGGTCAAGAAGCAACAGTGAGAACTGGACATGGAACTACTGATTGGTTCAAAATTGAGAAAGGAGTTTGGCAAGGCTGTATACTGTCGCCCTGCCTATTTCACTTATATGCAGAGCACATCATGAGAAAGGCGGGGATAGATGAATCACCAGTTGGAATTAAGATTGCTGGGAGAAATATCAACAACCTCAGATATGCAGATGATGCCACTCTAAGCTTGCCTGGAGGGCCTGGGAGTAGAGGTACGTTTGGGCTGTGCAGGTTACATTTCTGTGGCCAGACACCCCATCCAATGCTCATCCAGTTTTGAGCGTCTGTTTCCAACATTAAAACCTGAGACAAGATTGGAATTCAGTTGCCCTGCCATCCACCCAAAGGCTGCCTGGTTGAGCTGATTGGGATGGTCTTGAGTCTTGTATTGAGGACTCCAAGGCTTGTAATCCTGTTGTTGTTAGTTGCAAAGTTGCATCTGATCCATCGCGACCCCATGGACAACATCCCTCCAGGCAATCCTGTCCTCCACCATCCCTCAGAGTCCACCCAAGTTCACACCCACTGCCCTCAGTGACCCCATCCAGCCACCTCATCCTCTGCTGTCCCCTTCTCCTTTTGCCGTCAATTGTCCCCAGCATCTTGAGATCTTCGGTGTCTTTCATATTTCTAGCAAAGCAATCTTGTTGCAAGTGCATTTTATGGCCACCATGTCAACAACAGGTGTGACCCAGCACTTGTGGCAAGCTACTCTGTGGACCTGGTTTTCTGTTCTGGACTGGGAATGCTTTGTGTATGGAGAAACCTTTAGGGACTCTATTGGCATAGACAGACATCTGATCAGTTTTGATCAGCCTACCTAGGTCTAGAATTTCTGGCAATAAAGTTGAAACTTTGAATAAAGAATGACTTGACTACTTGGGATCATTTCTTCCAATCATCCTTAACTGCTTGTAGAAGTATATCAGTTTCTTGGTATTCTGTGGAGATGAAGTTGATAAAAAGATCAGAGTACAAATGGCAGAAGACCCATAATGGATAGGACCAAACACAGGTTGGGACCCATTTGTGATCTTATTCTATGGGCAGTATTGGCAAGGAACAAATCTTACTTCTTTGTCACCATTGCATCTGCCCAGTGGCATCCAGCTGAGTATTTTCGGTGATTAAAGGTCTCTTGCATTATGCTTTAGAACCTGAACTCTCAAAGGTCTGCTGTGAACAATTTGCAGGGCATTCTGAAAATAAAGGCAATATATTTATGCTCATTTGGATGCCATTGTTTTGTCAGAGTTTAGGATGGATAGGGCTGATGCACTGTGTAGTCACATTATGGATACCTTTCGGTCTGTGCAACCTGAGGGTGGGGTAAAGATACTCCATTTCTGATTCACTGTCATGAGTATTAGCCAGTGACACACCTTTCAGTGAAGTTGTTGAATCCCCTTTTAAAGTCCTCAACAGAAGTGTCCGTCACTCTAATATCATTACTCAGAGTACATGCCTGTTCTTTCATGTCTGTTTGAAGCGAAGGTATTAAACTGCTTTCAGTCCATTTCAAAGAAGCTCTCAGGGACAACATTCTAGTGCTGAGTGGAGTTGAAGGCAAACAGGAGAGGTTCCAATATTTTAGTTGAAAGCTCTCTGTGCCAGGATCTAATCTTAGAAGAGGCATTTTGGCCTTTCAGAAACGGGTAGGGGGGGGCACTGCACAAAGGCCAGGATGTTGGCCAATATTCAGAAGTTGGGCACAAAGTCCTGGGGCCAGTGGAAGGACGTGTGGGGAATCCCAGAAGGACAGAACCCCCGGGTTTTTGGTTCTGAACCCATGATTTAAGGTTACAGAAAGGAGCTTCTCTACCTTAGCCGCCCCTGCTGCAGTTTGCATGCAATGTTTCCCTGGGTGTTTTCGTTATGCTGACATTCATTGCGGCAAAAGTAGCAGAATGGGACTGTAGACGGCGGTTCTGAAACATTTTACCAACTTCAGCGGCACAACATAGCAAACCCCAGGGACGACTGATTCTCTTCCATCCACGCTCTGACTGTCAGAATTTTTTCAGACCTTATGCTTGCTAATGTATGGTGTTATGCTGACTGCCAGCTTGTACTGTGCTCTGCGGAACAGTTGATCTTGAAAGATGACATTTCCCCCTCTCATTTCTGACTTACTTTGTTACAACAATGTTGATTTATTTTTCACTTCTGACACACAGAGATTTTTAGAAAACTGGTCGTGTCCCAGAAATGTTAAATTAGGCAGCTGGATGCTGCTAGCTGTGGAAACAAACAAACAAACACTTGCTAGTGTGTGCGCACACACATAACATGCATGCACGCACACACACACAGTTTCTTTTCTGTTACAGGAAGTCTGAAAGACAAATGAAGGAAAGGTCAGCCTAGGCGAGATCCATAGCGATACAAATCAGTTATTTTTCTATTGCAACTTTATCCAGCATGCTTCCTAAAGCTCTCCACAGCTTCAGCCAACCATATTTTCTACCCTTACTACCACTTCAAAATATTCAAACTGGAGGACAGTCCTCTGATAGTCCTTCAAACAGAAGACTGTCCTTTGCCAAAAAAAAAAAAAAAAGAGCCCGTGGCCACTGTACAGGGAACAGGCATCCAGAACATGCGCAGAGTGATGTATCTTTCGCAGGTAGGTAGTTCTACATCCCAGCCTTAGTGGTTGTACAGCAACTGGACAGCACATTACAAGTCATCCAGTCACTCTTCCACAATATATATGTATATAATGTAAAATAAAATCCATTCAAAATTTGCATCTATACATATATGAAAGTGGGGTCTTAATTCTTTCCATGGCCTTTTTCCTCTTCTGCTTTGGTGATGCCTGTCCTTTTTTCTGGGGATCTTTAAATAACCACCCCAAGTTCCAGGGATGAGGGTGGAGAGGGAGGAGAGAACAAAGTCAGTTAAGAGAGCGGACACTTTCTGGCAGCTGAGAGCTGTAGAGTCTGAGGAACAAAGGTTGCAAGCATTTTTCTGACCAGCCAGAGGGCTATAGGGGATGCGGTCATAGCAAGCAGGCCTGGCTCCAGCCCTTGGCCTGCCAGAGCAGACCACCCTCACTGCAGCCTTTCTTCATGTTTAAAACAGGACACATTTTCCAGTCAGGGATCAGTGATATGGTTACAGGCCATAAATGAATCATCTCCACTTTAGAAAGACATTCTTTTCTTCAAGGGTGGGGCTTAGAGCCAAGCAAGCATGTTTTGCATCAGGGCAGCAGAAGCAAACACCACTTTACTTCTGTTGCCATCATGTTGATACACTTAAGTGGATTTAAAATGTGAAGTGGCACATGATCAGAGTATTTCTTTTAAAATCGGGGTTAATGCACTGTTGACTTGCTTGTTCCAATGTATGAGGAGTCTAGATGCAGCTGTGCAGCATGTGTGGATGGGGTGATGGAAGCAATTGTGTGTTCCACACGGGACACATTGCCATCAAAAGGGGGCCTCTGTACAAAAGACCCAACCATCCTCCTGATGGTTATTCATCTTTTTACTGAACCTCTTTTCTAGCTATTCCTTCAAATCCCTCCTCAAGCCCCCCTTTGCTATGATGCCTTGACTATGACCCCTTTGATCTTCATCCTCCATTCTATCCAAGCTTAAACGCTTGTGCGTGTTCACATTCAGGCCTTGCCTACCATCATCTTTCTCTGATCACTCTTTGTTCATTTATTTTTTCCCTACTGCCCAATGGTCAAAAGTCCCTTTGCTGTCTTCTCACCTAGATAATAAGATCCTTTGTGGGGGGGGGGATTGGGGGAACCTGTCCTTTTGCTTATGAAATTCTGTTCCTTGATAGTGCTCTAAAAATGACTGAGGGACATACATGTTAAACCAACAGGCATCTTAAATAATCCTTCAATGATTTAAGCATGATTAATGGAAGTTCCTCCTTCAAGGATCACTGCCTTGTCATGGCGAGGGGGCTTGTGTAGCTCAATGAAGCTATGAGCTCTGCCGTGCAGGGCCACCCAAGTCAGGTGGACAGGTCATAGCAGAGAGCTCTGACAAAAGCTGATCCACTGGAGAAGGAAATGGCAACCCACTCCAGTATCCTTGCCATGAAAACCCCATGGACAGTACCAAAAGGCAAAAAGATATGACACTGGAAGATGGTCAGAAGGTATCCAATATGCTACGGGGGAAGAGCAGAGGGCTAGTACTAGTAGCGCCAGAAAGAATGAAGCTACTGGGTCAAAGCCGAAAGGACACTCAGTTGCAGATGTATCTGGTGGTGGAAGGAAAGTCCGATGCTGCAAAGATCTATACTCCATAGGAACCTGGAATGTAAGATCTATGAATCAAGGCAAGCTGGACATTGTCAGACACGAGATGACAAGACTGAACATCGACATCTTAGGAATCAATGAACTAAAATGGACAGGAATGGGGGAATTTAATTCAGATGACCATCAGGTATACTACTGTGGGCAAGAATCCCTCAGAAGAAATGGAGTGGCCTTCATAGTCAATAAAAGAGTAGGAAAAGCAGTACTGGGATACAGTCTCCAAAATGACAGAATGATCTCAGTTTGAAT